>NC_028641.1:38594290-38642308 GCF_001406875.1 Solanum pennellii
GATATAGGCTTCTCGATGTCAAAACTAACAAACTTGTTGTTAGTAGAGATGTCATTTTTTATGAAAAAACAACATGGAATTGGGAGGATAAAAAGATAGAGAAGACTGCTATCATATCTTCAAATCCCAGATTCAGATAATGAAGAACCGCCTCCAAGAGGAACAAAAATGTTGAGTGACATTTATCAAAGATGTAATTTTGCCGGTGTTGAACTAGAAAATTATGAAGAAGCAATAAAGCATGATGTTTTGAAGAAAGCCATGGAAGAAGAAATTCGAACGATCGAAAAAAATAATACTTGGGAGCTTGTGGCTATTCCTAGAGAAAGAGAAGTTGTAAGTCTAAAATGGATTTACAAAATCAAACTCAATCAGGAAGGAGATATTCAAAATCACAAAGCATGGTTGGTTGCTAGAGGCTTCACGCAAAAACCAGGTATTGATTTTTATGAAACTTTCTCTCCAATTGCTCGTCTTGAGACAATTAGAACTGTAATTGATGTTGCTGCACAAAAGAAATGGAAGATATTACAACTTGATGTTAAATCAGCATTTCTGAATGGAAAACTTGATGAAGAGATTTATGTTGAGCAACCTCAAGGATTTTTTGTTCAAGGGGGAGAAGAAAAGGTGTATAGACTAAAAAAAGCACTTAACGGGCTGAAGCAAGATCCAAGAGCCCGGTACGATGAAATTGATACATACTTTCTGAAAAATAATTTTAAGAGAAGTAAAAGTGAAGCCACTTTGCATGTGAAGAAAGAACATGACAGCATTATCATTGTTTTGTCTCTATGTGGATGATTTGCTCTTTACAGGAAATGATGTAAAGATGATGGAAAATTTCAAACAAGATATGATGCAAGCTTATGAAATGAGTGATCTTGGATTGCTAAATTATTTCTTGGGCATGGAAGTTCCTCAAGTGAAAGAAGGAATTTTCATTTCTCAAAAGAAGTATACTAAAAGTATTCTTCAAAAATTCAAAATGATGGATTGCAGGTCTGTGGCCATACCATTAGCACCAAATGAGAAGTTTAGAAAAGATGATGGAGAAAAGAAAGTTAATAACTCACTTTTTAGGAGTTTGATTGGAAGTTTGCTATATCTTACTTCCACAAGGCCAGATATTATGTTTGTTGCTAGTTTATTATCCAGATTCATGCAAGAACCAAGCCAAGTGCATTTTTGAGCTGCAAAGCGTGTTCTACGCTACTAGCAAGGAACAATGGATTATGGGATAATGTACAAATTTGGTGGAAATTTAAACTTAATTGGTTATTCTGATAGTGATTGGGCTGGAAGTATAGATGACATGAAGAGTAATTTTGGTTATGCTTTCTTATTTGGATCAAGCATTTGTTCTAGGTTATCAAAAAAAGCAAAGTGTTGTTGCTCAATCCACTGCCGAAGCAGAATATGTTTCAGCATCCAAGGCTACTTCTCAAGCTATTTGGCTTAGGAGAATATTTGAAGACATTGGTGAAAAACAAAAAAAGGGACTGTTCTGTATTGTGATAACAAATCAGCAATTGGAATTGCCAAGAATCTAGTCAGCCATGAAAGATCAAAGCATATTTCCATCAAGTATCATTTTATCCGAGAAGCACAAGAGAAAGGCGAAACTCAGTTGCATTATTGTCAGACAGGAGAACAACTTGATGATATCTTCACTAAAGCACTTCCTAGAGAAAAATTTTGCAATCTTCGAGAACGCATTGGAGTTATCAAGAAAATGCATTAAGGGGGAGTGTTGGAATTAATGCATCAATGTTTAGTCTTCCAAAATTGTCTCTTAGTTTTTCAAGAAGTCTTTTTAGAATTTTGTAGTACATGTATCTAGTAAATTGTGATACATGTATTTAGTTATTTGTGCAAGGCTTTTTGTTTTCTATTTTGAGTAGTATAAATAGTGATATAGTAGATGATTGTTATCATATCAAGTGGCCTTAAGTAGCCTATAATAAACTTGAGCATTTTCTAAAGATATTATTTTTCCTTTCATATTTCCTACAGAGCATTAGTGATAAGTTTGGGGTTGGTGTCACTGACTCTACTTCTATCCGTCTGAATCCTAATGATGAAGAAACAATATTGGTTGATGGTAGCACTATCCATGCTTCAAATACTTTGGAAGATACCACGGGTACATGCACTTCGTCATTTGGCGCAAATTATGGTGGTTGGTAAAATACGTTATGGTGGGAGCAGAAACTTTATAGTTCTTGGCTGTTCTATGGTAATTATCTTATGCCATTTTTCTCTTTCCTCAATTAAATCTTACAGATTTTAAGCTTCTATATATATCTTTTTTATGATTGTGTTCTAGTAGCCCGTCTAAAAACCACCTATTTTTATGAAAGTATGATTACAGTTAACATAGATCTGATTATCGACCTTAATGTTGTGTCTTGCAGGTGATTGAAATCTGCTATAGGTGTTCATTAACTCTTTTTCTTATTGTGTGCAGGCAGTGTACAAAATATATTTGAGCATCTCTTTTGTTAGCTTAAAAGGAAAGAATTATGTGCTGTACAATTGTGTGCTATTGTGCATGATTGTCATCAAAAATATTTCACTATTGCTAGCAGAGTCACAATTGAAAAGACATCTTTTACATAAGTAAGCAATTTGGAAATTTTGATTCTCTTGATCTTTTCTCTATTGAATTGAATTGTGTTAGGCCAAGTAGGTGTGCAGGTTTAGTCCTCTGTTTTGATTGCTTCCATATAGGCTTTAACATTCTGCTCAACTGCTCAAGATGACGGAGAACTTTCTGCCACTGCATAACGTCTATCTTTGCTGATGTCTTCAAAGGATCTTTATCCTCATTGTGTAAGTAAACTTGAAGTTTCACTCAGAATGATCGGTTGAACAAACATTTATATTGCTGGATCTTTGTTCTATCCGAAAGCATTACACTATCACAGAACCAGCTTGTCAAGTTCCTTCAATCTGTTCAATAGTTTTAAGGTCAAAATTCGCATAGATGAATATATTGATGTTAACTTAGTGCTATTAGTGCCCGTGTTTTGCCAAATACAGTGAGATTTTTGTTAATGCTAACTGAAATGGCACAGATACAGTATCTAAGCCTCACTGTTTGTGTTTGTTTTTGTATGTTTGATCAACTGTACATGTATGTATGTGTTTCATCGCTGAAGTTGGATTAACTGTACGTGTATGTTTGTGTTTTGAAAGAAGAAGTTGGATATATGGGGAAACTGTACCTAAGTAGTGTCAATTTTTCAGTGCCATTTCTTTGTCAACTAAGTTACAATTTTTTGCCTGCAGTGAATGCTCACAAATCCGTGTTGCCTAAAATGGTCAAGAGATTCAGGATTGCAACCAACAATAGTCACAGAAGCTTCCACTTCTAGAAGAAGGGAACAATTTATGATGTTCTAAGCCCTATCGAGTCATACCATATGAATGATCCTTCTGGCACGCGCATTAAGCAGGAGACAGAACTCCAGCAGATGTAGAACTTTGCATTCAAGCTGACAATGCTCTCTTTCCATCTTAACTTAATAGTAATATTCAAATACTTATTTATGTTTTTCAAGTGAAGCAACTTCCTTGTACAATATTTTCAATTAGAAATTTGAAGCATCACTATTATCTGCACCCGGGAACAAAAAGCTAGTCAAGGCACTACCGATGGTGAGGTGTTTGACTCCAGAAAATTGCAAGAGGATGAGGTCATGAAAGCGTTGAAGTATGTATGTAGGCTGATACCTCACAAGTATAAGCCTGTGATAAGGCTAGACATTGTTCTCCGTGAAAGTGAAGAGAGTTGTCTAGTCGTGTAAGGCTCCTTTACTAGCTGTTCTACATAGGTTAACGTACACTGTGTTTGCGTTTTAATGATTTATAGAAGTCTGGAAATGTAGCTTTCATTATATTGTTCATTGAGTTACTAACTATTGAGGCTACAGTCTTTGTTTTGCATCTGAAATATGAGGATTAGGTCTCCCATTTCAACTAATAAATGTTCAACACAATTATTATATTGTTAAATTGAAGCTTCCTCTTTGTTTCTCCTTTGAACACGTATGATAATCTCTCATTTCTAGGTTTCATGTTCTAAAACAAAGATCCATCAAAACGTGGTACATGTAAAATCGCGTCCATACAAAAAGACTTGTTTCAAGCTCAAAGCTACATCAAGCTTGCTTCTCAGGACAAAATTCAATCATGGGACATGGTTTCATTTACCTACACACAGACGTGTTGTAAAACATCATCAGTTTGGCTTGAGAACAACAACATTTCCTCATTGTTGACCCCTGGTGCAAGAGCTATCATCTGCTGGTAACGTCGTGTCATTATTAGAACAGGTCACAGATGGATCATCATTCTTGGTTGGTTTAAATTCTATGGCATCCATATGAGGTCATTTGAAGCTACTAGCTTTTTCTTTTGCTGACCTGAAAACATTTGAAATATAATCAGCATTCCCCTCACCATCTTGTTCTGACCAGTTTTATGACCCAAAGTAGCAGAATTCCATGAGATAGTTCTTCCTATACGATAACTTGAACTTGGTCTTCTTATAGATCCATTTCTTAGATGCTTCTCAAACACAACAGCTAGAGAATGTCTGAGAGTTTTCATTATTTCGTTAGTAATTGAGAATCCACACTCTTTCATTGACCTGACCATGATGATAGAATCCTCTGAATCTGCTGTATGCAAAGTCACTTGACGAGATTTTCCCTCAATTTTTATAGTGAGATTGATGAGGTTGGGCACTGCAGTGTGGGTATGCTGTTGAACATAGAAAATCCCCACAGATGGCTCGTTTGCAATGAACTTTATCATGTCCATCAATGACTCGATTATCTCTACAAAGCCTTCCACTGTGGAAAACACATGCATTTTCTTGATCATGAAATGTTCTCTATCATTGGTAGTGTGAGAAAACAAATTAGACAGAGTTCTCAATAAACTATTCACAAGTTCTAAAATCAGAAATCTCTTTTGTATGTTAACAATGAGAAGAAGTTGGCAGTCAGCATAACATAGTACAACAACATACCCAGTGTAATCCAACAAGAATCGAGGTAAATATATTATATACAAAACCTTGTGCTATGTGTCACAGTATCAGGTAGTCCTTATCATTTTTAAAGGCAACATATTGCTAATGTAATGTCACACATCCAAACCTGCACCATATGAAGTAAGTCTAGTATTTTAAGTGGAGAAAGATAGAGTGGCGGACCCTTCATACCTGAGCTTCGAGGGCTATGGTTGGTCCAAAGTGTCATTTTCAGATGGATTTCCGACCATCAAACATTTACCTGAACATATATTATGTCTCTACAGATGGAAAATTTGAAGTTGATGCGCCCACTGACAAGGCCAATATCTATCACCTACCAATTTTTTTTATTGATCATTCGTGGATAATATTCCTCTTCCTTTAATACAAAGGATAAATTACACCTTTTAAATCTCCGTAATTAATCTACGTGAACATTGCTAAGTCGTTAGTATATGTGAAATAGGAAAGTTACTTCCACATTAATAATTCATATTGAAGAAACCTTACCCCAGAACAAGAACCAGGTTCTTGTAAGTTGCTTTTAAGTAAAGACACAAACACTTATTGAATTAAAAACCTTCCTCACTCAAGGAAGGAAAAACCTCGTTTTATTAATTCAACTATAAGATTTTGTGATTACAACTCAATAATCAAAAAGCCTTATCTCTACTACCTCTCTCAATTGACTCCAATCGATCTCTCCAAAAGGCCAAACCCACCTTTTGTTACAACCCTCACTGAAACTCAACCCTACAAAGAGCCAAACCCACCCTTTGTACAATAAACGTAAATTACAATTAAGAACAAAACAAGAAGATAGTTCTACACGTTAAAAACCTTCTCACTCAAGAACGTTTTAAACTTGGCAAACCTATCGATCTTGAAAACTTCAGTTTGATGAATAATTCTCACTTTTCTCTCTTTGTGAAGTCGTAAGATTCTTCATCAGCATCGTGCTCTTCTTATAGAGTTTCTTTTGCCTTGAATCCTTATCAGATAAGGTAAGGAAGTTATTGTTAAACAAGGATTCCCTTTTAAAGTACAATCCCTATTATATACAACTTTCCTTCCTTAATAATATATTTAAGGTTTTCATTATTTGTATCAACTTATACCTTTTAATATATTATTTTTGGCTTTTACAAATAACTCTATTTTCTTGATTACTTGGCCGACCCATTTTACTCGATCTTGGACTCGAGCTTGGCTTCTTTTGCTGCGTACATTTGCTACTGATTATTTGCACTTCTTGTTTATCATCAAAACATGAATTATCGATTCTATCATATTCCCCCTTTTTGATGAAGACAAACAAATCTATCTGTGTGATGCATGCGCAAATACTCTTCCCACTTTTGACAAATCAAAAAGAGTCCAACAGCGGCTAAACAAAACCAAATATCATCCATAGAAACAATTGAAGCTCAGCCAGTTGAGCATAATAAAATGTTCTGGCAACAAAACGAAGAGTAGCAACACAGAGTTTAAACAACTAAGAGAACCAGGTTCAAAAAAGATGCGTTTTCAATTTGAAGGTTGTCCAGGTTGGTTGAAGCAGAAGCCAGCATATCCAGAACTCTGTCAACTCTTGCATTATTAGCAAGTTGCTGCTGCACCAACTGATCCTTCAACCTGTGAATTTCAGCATTGGAAGTGTGGAGTTCAGCACGTAACTTCTGGTTTTCTGACTCAAGAGTTGCATATTTTTCTTCAGCTACTTGAGTTCCCTGAGCAACTGAGCAACAGGACCAGATGTACGTGGAGAAGCATTTGCAACCTGCACCGACTCCATGGGAATACCACAATCAGCAAGAATGGTTTGAGTGAACATATCTGCACGAGTTAAAATCCTTCCTTCTCCCAATGGTACTTCAAATGCATCAAACACTCTAGTTAACAGATCTCCAAAAGCTAATTGATGAGAACCTAGTTTAGGATCAACAATTCTAGCAAGATGTTTGATAATCAGTGTGGGCCAGTCAATGCGTTCTTTGCACTCAAGAGCATTCATAAGTCCCATGTCTCTTATGGAGGCCATGTGATGTTGGTGACCTCTAGGTAGTATCACCTTATGAACTATTTCAAAAAGAAGCTTATGCAAAGATCGCATAATTCCCTTTAAAACAGTTTGTGCCCTAGAGTTGACTCTACCTTGAGAGAATTTGGCTGGCAAGCTAGAATATTCATCAAAACCCCAATTGTACTCATTAATTCCCACAGATGGTATATGCAAGATTTCCCCAAGTTTCGTTGCATCAAAAACAATGTCAACCCCCTTTACACTAGACGATACCACATCTCCTTCTAGGATTACCAAGTTTGTATAGAAATCTACCACTTCCTGTTCATAAATCAAATTGGGTTCAAGGAATAACTCCTCCCACCCCTGAAACCTTAGTAGTTCACAAACCTGCTTCACTATATCCATTGACAGTATATCAGGGTGAAAAGTTCTACCCCTAAGCACTGTTTTGTTTGGAAGTACTTTTTCTTTCCCACTTTGAGAAATTTATCTGCATTTCTTTTTGCAGATTTTGATTTTGATTGAGGAGTTGCAGAATGTTTACCCTCAGAGACATCATCAGTTTCAGAATCAAGATTCTTTGGAGAAACGGATGAATGAACAGGAGACTTACCCAATCGTCGATGCTTCACACCAGATGTTGCATCATCAGTTGGTTTGACCACATTCGCACTCCTGGTCACTGGCCTGTGTGGACGAACCTGTTTAACTGCAATGTGCTTTCTTGGTCGTCTTGGTTTTTTAGGGTGAAGGGTATTCAAAAGAATATCATCACTGATTGGAGAATGTGGAGATGGTGGTGGATTTTGAGGAGTGGTTTTGTGAGATGGGGAAGAAGGGGGATTATGTGGGACAGTGGTTGTGGGAGTTTCTGGGTTTGGTGATAATGGGGTTTCTTGGACTGGTGGTTGTGGAGATTCTATGATGGGTGGTGGTGGAGATTCTATGATGGGTGGTGGTGGAGATTCGGTGATGGGTGGTGGTGGAGATTCTGCAACTACAGGTGGAGATGCAACTTTTGGTGGTGGAGATGTAGACGGATCTGATTTGGGTGAGGATGTAGATGGTTTGGTTGGGAGTTGGCTTTCTTCCCCTTGATTAAGCATAGTATCAACAACCGTGTTCTCTTCCCCCTGAGAAAATGCACTATCAGACGAGTTTTCGTCATCGGAGTAAGCAACGAGTGGATTAACCATGGTGATGGAGGGGATTTCTTTTTCCTTTTTTCTGAAGAATGAAGATGAAAGAAAGTTGGTTGCTTGTTTAGAGAGAGTGCTTTATTGGGAACGGTTTTGATGTTGTATTCGAGGGGTTTGAGTAATTATGGGGGATTGACATCGAGGAGACTTGTGCTTTGACGGTTGCACCAGCTTTTCAGAGATGTGACATAGGAGAGAGAAGATGAAATTGTTTTTTTTTTGACAGCTAAGTGTAAAGCAGTTATAGAACCAACTTGACTGAACCTGGTTCATATCTCCTTAGAACTTGGTTGGACAGAATTCAATCTAAAAAGATAAGCCCTAACTCAAGTCTATTTTTCTGAAATGACTCTCTTCCTAGTGCCTTGGTGAAAATATCAGCAACTTGATCCTCAGTTTTGCAGAACTCCATTACTATGTTTCCTTTTTCAACATTATCACTAAGAAAGTGATGTCTAACATCTATGTGTTTGGTGCGTTTGTGTTGAACTGGGTTTTTGGCCATGTTCATAGCCCTTGTGTTATCACATAAAATAGGAATACAACCTGTTTCTATACAAAGTCTTTAGGCTGCTGTTTTATCCAAAGAAGTTGGGCACAACATGAAGCAGCTGCAACATACTCAGCCTCTGCAGTAGATAGAGCCACTGAATTTTGTTTTCTAGTTGCCCAAGATATTAAACATGGTCCTAAAAAGTGTGCCATCCCAGAGGTACTTTTTCTATCAACCATATGTCATGCATAATCTGCGTCAGCAAATCCCTTTAGATCAAAAGAGTCACCAGTTGGATACCAGAGAACCAGGTTCATTGTGCCTTTTAAGTATCTCAAGATTCTTTAGACAGCTTTTAGATGTGATTCCTTGGGACAGGACTGAAACCTTGCACATAGACCAACACTGAACACTATATCAGGTCTACTGGCAGTAAGGTATAGGAGTGATCCAATCATACCTCTATATCTAGTGTCATTGACTGGTGAACCTGGTTCATCTTTATCAAGCTTTGTTGTTGTCCCAATGGGTGTGTCATTAGACTTAGCTTCATTCATATCATACTTCTTCAGTAATTCCTTGATGTACTTTTGTTGATGAATTGATGTTCCAACTGGGGTTTGCTTAATTTGGAGTCCCAAAAAGAAGTTTAACTCTCCCATCATACTCATCTCAAACTCACTATTCATTAGTAGAGCAAATTCTACTCCTAGTGAGTCATTGGTTCCTCCAAATATGATATCATCTACATATACTTGAACTATGAACAGATCTTTACCTTGTTTTCGAAGAAACAGTGTATTATCAATTTTTCCTCTTGTATATCCATGAGTGAGAAGGAAAGTGAACAAACGATCATACCATGCTCTAGGTGCTTGTTTTAGCCCATAAAGTGCTTTGTCCAGTTTATATACATGATCAGGATACATGTTATTCTCAAAACCTGGGTGTTGTTTTACATACACCTCTTCTTGTAGGTAACCATTTAAGAAGGCACTTTTGACATCCATTTGGTAGAGTTTGAACTCCATGTGAGCAGCATATGCGACCAATATT
This sequence comes from Solanum pennellii, assembly GCF_001406875.1. Lineage (NCBI taxonomy): Eukaryota > Viridiplantae > Streptophyta > Magnoliopsida > Solanales > Solanaceae > Solanum > Solanum pennellii. The sequence continues at coordinate 38,604,112 of NC_028641.1, forward strand.
CTAATTGCCTCAATTCTTGCTACTGGTGCAAAGGTTTCATCATAGTCTATACGTTCTTCTTGGTTGTATCCCTGTACAACTATCCTAGCTTTGTTGCGCACTATTTGTCCTTGCTCATGGATCTTGTTTCTAAACATCCACCTAGTTCCTATTACCGTCCTGTTTTGAGGTTTTGGAACCAGGTTCCACACTCTGCTTCTTTCAAACTGGTTGAGTTCTTGTTGCATGGCACTAATCCAATCAGAGTCTAGTAGTGCTTCCTTTATATTCTTAGGCTCAATCAGGGACACATAGGCAGAGAATGCACACATGCTACGTAATTTGGATCTTGTAGATATGCCTGAGTTAAGAGGAGTAAGAATGTTTTGCAAAGGGTGAGAGCTTTGATGTTTCCAACTGTGAGTTGGAATACTTACCGACTCTTGAGGTGCAGACGAACCAGTTTCATTAGTAGACTTATCTCCTATTTCAGATGTTTTATCAGAGGGTATAGATTTTTTTCCCATATTTTTGGTTCTGATGGCTTGGAGCAGGTTCCCTCAGTCTGTTCATCCTCTGAATTTCCTTCAACTTCACTGCTATTTTCATTAAAGACAACATTGACACTTTCTTCTACACGGTTTGTTCTCTTATTCAGTACCTTGTAGGCCTTGCTTTGTGACGAGTAGCCCAGAAAAATTCCTTCATCACTCTTGGCATCAAATTTTCCCATATTGTCTTTGTCATTGTTGTGTATAAAGCATACACACCCAAAGGCCCTAAGATGTGCTAAATTCGGTTTTCTTCCTTTTAGCAGCTCATATGGTGTTTTGTTTAACACTGATCTGATCATACATCTATTTATTAGATAGCATCCTGTGTTCACTGCTTCAGCCCAATAGAATTTTGGAAGTTTGCTTGAGATTAACATTGTTCTTGCAATATCTTCCAGTGTTCTATTTTTCCTCTCAACAACACCATTTTGTTGTGGTGTTCTAGGTGCTGAGAAGTTATGCTCAATTCCATTTGTAGTACAAAATTGTAGGAATTGTGAGTTCTCAAACTCCACCCCATGATCAGACCTGATGCTGATTATTTCTTTGTTGAATTTTTTCTGAACCAGCTTTGCAAAGATTTCAAACATAGTGAATGTCTCATCCTTTGTTGCAAGAAAAAATGTCCAAGTGAATCTTGAGTAGTCATCAACTATTACAAACACATATATTTTTCCACCCCTGCTTTGTACACGCATTGGTCCACACAAATCCATGTGAAGCAGTTCTAGTGGCTTGGTAGTACTTACTGTCAACTTTGGTTTGAAGGATGACCTAACCTGTTTTCCTTGAATGCAGGTTCCACATACTTGGTTGTCCCTGAAACTTTTGGTTGGCAGTCCCCTAACCAGGTCTTTAGATATGAGCTTGTTTATAGTTGTCATGCTGATGTGTCCCATTCTTTTGTGCCATAGCATGGAGCAATCAGAGACTGCACTTAGACATTTGAGAGTATCTTCCTTGGAGTCAACAATCTTGGCTTTGTACACATTCTTGTGTCTCTTTCCCAGTAGAACCAGGTTCCCAGTCACTTAGTTTGTTACTCTGCATTCCTTTTCAGTAAAGAGAACATTGTTTCCTTTATCACCTATTTGAGATACGCTCAATAGATTATGTTGTAGGCCATTCACATAATATACGTTCTCAATTGCATGAGTATCCATTGATCCAACCTTTCCAATTCCCTGAATTTCACCACTTTTTCCATTACCAAAGGCAACGTTTCCTCCTTTGATGTTCTTGAGTGAGAGGAAGCTTCTTTTATCTCCAGTCATGTGTCTGGAACATGCACTATCCAAGTACCATTGTTGTTGCTTCCTCTTCGCTGATCCCTGCGATTTAATTTTGGGGGTTAGTTTTTGGTACCCAAATCCACTTTGATTTATGCTTAGGGAATGGATGGATAAGATTTCTTCTGGCCCATCTAGGAAGAGATTTGACTGTAGGAATTTGTTTTTGCTCATTGAGTTTCTCATGATGAGGTTTTCTCAAGGATTTCAAGTTTTTGTTATGAGCAGTTTGTTTTCTTTGACAATCATGACTTTTATGACCTACCAGCCCACAGTGCAATGCATAGACAATCTATGTTGGGATTTTTTACTTGAGAGCTAGTTCTATCAAAACCTATCCCATGTTTCTCAGATGTGCGATTCTTGTGAATGTTGTCAAGCAATATGGAGGACCTGGTCCATCTCATTCCATTTTCAGCTTCAGTTTTAGTCACAAGAAGCTCTTTGGAGAGTGCTTCATTCCTTTTAGTTATCAAGTCTAGGTTTTTACTTAGTTCAGTATTCTTGGATAAAAGATGAAGATTCTGTTTTTCAAGAATCTTGTTTTCTTCTCTTAGTGATGCATAGTCTTCCATTATAGATTCCCTTTTTGAGTCTATGGTTTTATATGCATCAATGAGAGTGTAGAGTAAGGATTCTAGCTCTCTTTTTGAGTATGAGTTTAGATTGTCTTGTATGTGATGAAGACTAACCTTTTCATTCATATCTTCTTCTTCTTTTTCCTCTTCAGAATCTGATCCAGCCATGAGTGCTAGTATGGTTTCTTGTAATCTGCAGGTCTCCTTTTCTTCCTTGGTTTCCACTGCTACAAGAGCAAGAAATTCATAATCATCTTCTTGTTCTAGTGCAAGAAGGGACTTGATTTCTGTCTCATCACCCTCAGAATCTTCATCAGATGAATTACCCATTGCTGCAAAGGCCCTTTTTCATTGAAATATCTGCCTCTTGAGTTGTCATTCTTCTGTTTGAAGGGACAAACTTATGTTTCTTGATGTATTTGCCCTTCTCAAAGTTTTCCTTTTTCTGCTCTAAAGCCCAAAGTGGACAGAATTTGATGAAGTGATCTGGGCTCCCACACTTATGACAAACCTGGTCTTTTTCAGATGGTTTTTGAGAAGTTTTCTTTTGAAAGGCCTGTCCTCTCTTTAGCATTTTGGTGAACCTTTTGGTTATGAGGGCAATATTTTCATCTTCAAAATCATCTGATGTAGTAGCCTTTAGAACCAGGTTCCTTTCCTTCCTTTTTCCTCCAATTTCCTTTTCTTGGTTTTTCTTGAGTTCGTATGTGATGAGATTACCAATCAACTCATCCATGGCCAGTGAGTCTAGGTCGCGGGCTTCAGTGATAGCCTCGACTTTGCTTTCCCAAGTTTCAGGAAGGACACTCAAGAGTTTCCTTACTGCCTTTCCATTAGAACTATCTCTCCCAAGGAGTACATCTCATTGATGATGGAGGTGAACCTGGTGTGCATGTCTTGAATAGTCTCCCCTTCTGCCATCCTGAACAGCTCATATTGCCTGTTCAAGTTATCAATTTTGGACTTCTTGACTTGCGTTGTTCCTTCATGAGCGGTTTGTAGTGTTTCCCATATGGCTTTGGCATCTTGAAAAGACGAGATTCGATTGTATTTGTCTGGTCCTATGCCACAGATCAAAAATTTCTTGGCTTTGGCATTGTTTTGGATTGCAAGCTTGTCTTCAGCATTCCATTCTTTTCTTTCCTTTGGGATTTTGGTGATTCCATCAGTTGCAGTTTTCATAGGTATGGTTGGTCCATCTAGAATTACTCCCCATAGATCAGGGTTTTCGCCAATAAGATGGTCCATCATACGATTTTTCCACCATCCATAATATTTGCCATTGAACAGTGGTGGTCGTGTTTGTGAAGCTCCCTCTTGTGGGGTAGGTGGTGCTGCCATTGAGTCTTTTCAAGGTGTGAATCTTTTAACGAAAAGACCTGCTCTGATACCATTTGAAGAAACCTTACCCCAGAACACGAACCAGGTTCGTGTAAGTTGCTTTTAAGTAAAGACAGAGTAAAGACACAAACACTTACTGAATTAAAAACCTTCCTCACTCAAGGAAGGAAAAACCTCGTTTTATTAATTCAACTATAAGATTTTGTGATTACAACTCAATAATCAAAAAGCCTTATCTCTACTACCTCTCTCGATTGACTCCAATCGATCTCTCCAAAATGCCAAACCCACCTTTTGTTACAACCCTCACTGAAACTCAACCCTACAAAGAGCCAAGCCCACCCTTTGTACAATAAACCGTAAATTACAATTAAGAACAAAACAAGAAGATAGTTCTACACGTTAAAAACCTTCTCACTCAAGAACGTTTTAAACTTGGCAAACCTATCGATCTTGAAAACTTCAGTTTGATGAATAATTCTCACTTTTCTCTATTTGTGAAGTCGTAAGATTCTTCATCAGCATCGTGCTCTTCTTATAGAGTTTCTTTTGCCTTGAATTCTTATCAGATAAGGTAAGGAAGTTATTGTTAAACAAGGATTCCCTTTTAAAGTACAATCCTTATTATATACAATTTTCCTTCCTTAATAATATATTTAAGGTTTTCCTTATTTGTATCAACTTATACCTTTTAATGTATTATTTTTGGCTTTGACAAATAACTCTATTTTCTTGATTACTTGGCCGACCCATTTTACTCGATCTTGAACTCGAGCTTGGCTTCTTTTGCTGCGTACATTTGCTACTGATTATTTGCACTTCTTGTCTATCATCAAAACATGAATTATCGATTCTATCACATATTTATCTCAAGTGTCAGTTTCTTAACTTCGTAAGAAAATATTCAGAAGACGTGAAGTTACTTTTGTATTGTGATAAATTTGTCATTAAAGTAATATTTATGTTTCATTACATTGATTATACGTGAGTTTCTTACATTCTTTTGATGGATGAAGTGTAAATGATTTTCGTATTTAAGGAGTATCATTCGGGAGCTAAATACAGAGAAGAAAAGTCAAGTCCTTTCTTTTATTTACCATCTCCCTCAATAAATTTTTTTATTGGCTTGAATAATCCTTCTTCTAATTGTGGATTTCTGGGCAATTGTTTTTGTGCAACTTCAAACTTTCAGCCATGAGTGCACGTGTTTGAAAGTAACTGTGGAGCCTTGGAGAGAGAACATGATAGAAACCAATGTTTTACTGATAAAAAGCAACAAAAAATACAAAGAGAGACACAAGTATCTTGTATCTCGTAAAACAGTAAAAAAATACAAAGAGAAACAAGTATCTTGTATATCTTAGAATAACCTTTTCTGCATTTAAACATATACTAGACAATTTGTCCATGCTTCGCGCGGTCTTAGTAATTGTATTAAGCTTGCGAATAATTCTTTGCTAATATATGTACATTAAAAACAATGAAGAAAAAAGTTATTTAAAAAAAATTTTCAACATGAATTAGATTATTTATTATTATCACATAAATCAAGAACTTTTAATGAATGAATTTTTCATGAGATAATAAGTCTTTCATTGTTTAATTAACATTATCAGGAAAATGAAGAACAAAAATAAGAATACAAAGGCATTTCCTAAGGGAAAGAACACATTTTAGTTATCATATATAAGCGGTGTAAATCAAATTACATAATTATCAAAGAGAAAATTTATATCTATGTTAAAAATATAAATAATATGTAAACTTATAAATAGTACATTTAGGTAGTAAAAATTTATATAGCATATCAAAACATGAATTCTTAAAATTGAGTGTCATAATTATTTTTTGAACAATAAATATATCTACTATATATGTATATGTTTAATATAACTGGAGTCATCATAAGCCTATTTTGCGCACTTCATAAGACTCATGATAGTTGAGGTCCTATTTACATTTAACAATTTTTAAATTGCAAGATGAGCAAAATTATCTCTAAGGGATAATCAGCCTTTAAAAAAAATTAACGAAAAGAAGCAAAGAATTATTCTACGTAGCATAAGACGAAGCCTGGTTGACAAAATATTTCGTGCTATCATTATTTGGAAAAGATCCGCAGCCCAAGAATAATGATGTAGATAGCCTAAGCTAAGCTTTAATGGTTGTTTCCACAATTTAAATGCATAACCGATAGGTAGAGAAAATTTTACCATTGCTCAAAATCTCCAAATCTTAAATAACAATTGTGCAACGTTCATATGTAAGTTATTTCTCCGGCATGTGGTTTTTATATTGAAATGAGAGATGTAGGAGAAAGAAGAGGAAGTTGATTGACCGCAAATGTAATATTTTCATCAAAGACCTACAGTAGAATTAAGATTGATTGATTAGAAGCATATCCTATTATGACAAACTCAGCATTCTAAGAAATTTATAATCAGGGGCATAAACTTTCTGAGGGCATTCATAATGGTGTCATAAAATAATCACAAGACCATTTACACTGCTAGATACCGAGTTAAATTTTTCAGCTCTTTGGCCTCAACTATTGCAAATACATAACCACAAAGCCATTCATGCTTTTAAAAATCATAAATAGTTTCCAATATGCATGAACAAAATCTCATAGCCAAATTAAATATCAAAATTTACAAATACAAAATATCACATTAAGATTCAGAATAATATAAAACTAACAATAATGGAAAAGGATAAAGAATAAAAAAAAGCTTGCTGACTCGAGAAAATTTAACATATTATAGTATCCCTCGAAGTAAGTTCTCTCAAATCATGACAAGTTGTTGGCATGCTGTGATATATTTACTCTAGTAATCCTAATTTATCTTCGTCCCTCATTACCATAATACCAAGATACAAAATTAACAAAACAAAAAAGCAAAAAATATATACCTCAACCACAAATAAATCAACGGAGTTCGAATAGTGAAAGTTATAGTCTATAGGCCCTTGTTCTACACAAAATCCATATAAATCCTCTTTGATCAAGCTATATTTATTTTTAACTTCGAAATTTCAACCTGTAACTCATTACCAGAAATTTCTAAATGCACAATAACTAAATAAAGTATACAAATATAGAAGTTTCAAGAGTGACATCTGCAGCCTTCATTCTCCATATTTCATTATCCATATCTTTGATACAAACAAATAATCAGAACACAAGAGGAAGTGGCAAATTATTCAACCCTATAGCAGTTAAAATGTGTAATGTCATTAAAATAATAATTAAAGAAATTAAAAGGATCGTAATTGTTGAAACAGAAAAAATTTGATCATAGAAAGTGATTGGTTAAACCTGAAAAGAGGAACTCTGCGTGAAAATTAGCCCATAACTGACTCGATATGTTTAACAAATCATTTGAGCAAATAGTAAAAAATCTGAAACAATTAACAAAACAATTGCAACAACACCTACCTAATGGAAATCAACGAATTGCAACACAAAGATAGCCCTAAATTCAAAGTAGGAGTCTTTTATGGTGATGATGGGGTATATAAGAAGAGACTCTTAGAGTTTGTTCTGCATGGGACATGAATATGTTTATTAAATCTGTAGTTCGTTCAGTAGTATGAAGGAGTAAGTGGGAAAAAAATATTTGATGGCTTCATGGGACACGAAATTGGAGAAGAACGTTAACATTGTGATACAAGAACTCAAAAAAAATAAAAGAACTTTTCATGTAAAATTTAATTATGTAGAGACACATATTAGAAGGTAAGTACAAATACATAAAGATATACCTAGTGTGTGGCAGTCTTTGGACGACGTTAAGCAATGCTTCGAAGTCAGCCATGGGAAGGAAGGAAGAGTATAAAAGGTGGTGGGCAGAAATAAGGAGTTGAAGCCATTAAAAGATTTAGTTGTAGAAGATAAACCGGTGGTGATTATATTTACTATGGCAGCCATTGGGAATAAACACGACCTCTGTGAAGAGTCCAGTTATGAAGGGGATGGGACTCTTGAGTGTGGCGTTTATTGGGTGAAAGGGAAGGGAAGGGTAGTTTTGTCATTATTTAAGTAAAAAAAGAATTCCTGATTTGTGAATGCGCCACGTCACCGAGTTGAAGGTTTTCTTATATATATATATATATATATATATATATATATATATATATGNATATCATATATATATATATATATATGATTATGTACACCTAGCGATTCATCCATTTGTTTGTGTATTACAACTTTAAATTACATTGATATTTAATAAGTTAGGCCTATAGAAACACAAACAAGACTGTCCTTATTGTGTGCAATTGTAAGCTACAGATCCAATTGTCCTTACATTATATGTGATTCATGTTCATATAGTTCCCATATTGTCCTTTGTAAGTTTCGTTTGACCATTCATTATGTGAGTAATGACCTTCAATGTATGTTTTTGTAGCTTATGCGTCATTTTTTGGATTGACTATGTTGTTAACAACGTGACATGCGGTTATGTTCAGCGGCCTTTCCCGTCATATAATTTTTGAAATCTACAATTAACAGTATATGTTAATAAACATCGCTCTCTTGTCTTTCTACAAGTCTTGGATATACATTCTGGAAGATTTCTGTGTAAACAATATTTTTATTGTGTGTATGGTCTTTAATAACAGATGGTATTAAATAATAGTATTAAATAATATTAGTATTTACTGTGTACTAATCCTAGTCCTATTAGGATTAGTAATCCTTAATCCTAGTCCTATTAGGATTAGTACTCCTTCCTATATCTCCTATATATATCTCCCATGTATTCCCTTATTAGGTTAACACTTCAATACAATCAATATTCCTTCATGGTATCAAGAGCCAGAAAACCTAGATCTTCTTTTCTCTAGGTTTTTTCTCTCTTTAGGGCACCGATCGTTCCCTCTCTTCTCTTGGGCGGCGGCAGCCATGACAACCGAGGTGGATCCTCTCGATTCACTTCCTTCTGGCGTTAAACTCCTTCTCAGGCATCTTCATGCCCTGATTCCCGAAAAATTATCAGACATAAATTACCCTACATGGAAAATCACCGTTCTTACAGCCCTTGAGGCCAATTACCTTCTCAAATACGTCGATGGAAGCACAGAACCGCCGCCGGCAGTCATCACCGCCACGGACAAATCAGAAAAAACCAATCCGGCCCATGCCGCCTGGAAAGCCGTGGATGGCCAGATCCGATCATGTTTGATTGCGGTCATCTCTCCCACGGTTCAGAAACACGTCCGATCCTACACAACTGCTTCAGCCCTGTGGACGGCCCTCGCAACACGCTATGCATCAATTTCCCACTCTCATATTTTTCAATTGCGTGATCGTCTCCACACAATTACCAAAGGCACGAAAACTATGGCGGAGTATTTAGACGAGGTCTCCACCATCATCACAGCCCTCGACACCGTGAACGAAATCATTCCCGAAAAAGATCTCGTCATGTGCGTCGTTCGGGGGCTCCCATCAGCTTACTCCTCCATTAAACAGGCGGTTCGCATCAGTCCAACGCCCGTTGACCTGGCTACTCTCTCCTCGTGGCTAAAAAGTGAAGAAATCAACGTGGATCTGGAGAGCAAACTTCTTCTCCGAGAAGCCGCTGTTATGGAGCCGGCCACCGCCCTCACCGCAAGCCAGAACTATCGCGGGGGGCGTGGTGGCGGCCGGCAGGGGAGCCGCGGCGGCTACGGCAGAAACAGCGGAGGCCGCGGGCGCGGCGGTCGGCAGGGCAGTCGTCCGCCGTACGACGGTCAGCAGCACGGCAGCAACAACAGCCTGCACTCCTTCGGCAGCGGCGGGCAGTCATCTTCCAGCGGCGGGCAGGGCACTTACGAGCGGGATCGTCCAACTTGTCAAATCTGTCAGAAAACAGGACACACCGCTGTTCGTTGCTGGTTTCGGTATGAGGAGAGCCGAAATAGTGATAACCGTGCCAATTATGCATCTCAAGCCGGCCCTTCCTCTGAATGGCTGTTGGATACTGGGGCCAACATGCACGTTACTTCTGATCTATCCAAGCTTAACGCTCCAAATCCATATCATGGCTCCAATGGTATTACTGTTGGCAACGGTGAGTCCCTTAATATTTCTCACACTGGCACGGGTACCATTAAAACCCCCACCGCTATCTTTCACCTAGGTAACCTTACCCACGTCCCTTCTATTAAATCCAATCTCCTTTCAGTTCACCAATTCACAAAAGACAATAATTGCTCACTCTTGTTCACCTCTAATGATTTTCAGATCCTAGACAATACTACCAAGAGGGTGATTTTTCAGGGCCCCTGTGAGCATGGTCTGTACGTTCTTCCTGGCACAAGTTCGTCTGCCCACCCAGTTTCAGAAAGCGTTCCTGTGGCTCCGGTGGCTCTTTCGGCTGATGGCCACAGTCTGTTGTGGCACAGTCGTCTGGGTCACCCGTCTACTCAAATAATAAATTCTTTAATGTCTCAATTAGGTTTTTCTTCCATTCATGTAAACAATTGTGACTCCTGTTCAATTGCTAAATCTCATAAATTACCTTTTACTTTATCTGAGAAGCGTACAACTGCACCTTTTCAACTTATTCATTCTGACCTATGGGGTCCTACTGCTGTTCCTTCATTTGCTGGTTTTCGCTATTATATTTGTTTTGTGGATGATTTTACAAAATACACTTGGTTGTACCCACTAAAACACAAATCACAGGCATACACCACCTTTGTCACTTTTGAAAAAATGGTCAAAACACAATTCAATTCTCATGTTAAACTTTTTCGAAGTGACAATGGAAAGGAATATGTCAATAACATCTTTGGCCAGTTTCTGCAATCCCTGGGAATTATACATCAAACCTCCTGTCCATACACTCCCGAACAGAATGGGGTGGCTGAGCGTAAGCATCGCCATCTCATTGAAACGGTGGTTACTCTTCTACATCAATCTCATCTCCCTGTCTCCTTTTGGGTAGAAGCTCTAGCCACCGCAAACTACCTCATTAACAGAATGCCCAGTCACACTCTCTCCAACAAATCACCCTATCAACTCCTTTACCAAGAACTTCCCAATTATACCAACCTCCGCGTCTTTGGGTGTCTTGCCTACCCTTGGCTACGCCCTCATATTACTCACAAATTACAACCCCGATCCCGTCCTTGTATTTTTTTGGGCTATCATCCTACCTCCAAGGGTTATCGCTGTCTTGACCCACAAACTCATAAAGTCTACATATCTCGTCATGTCAAATTTGTCGAAAATGAGTTTCCCTACGAGTCTATTTCCTCCTCCACAAATACATCATTCATTGGCGTCCTTCCCCTTTTTCCAACATACTCACAGGGTCCCTCACCACCTTCCCCCACACCTCCACCCACTACCCAACCACCCCTCATCACCCCTTCGACCGTCACCCACAATACACCCGCAACCACCACCCACACTCACAACCAACCCGAACCACCCCATACCCACAACATCTCCAGCCCGATCCGTTTTGGGTCCTTCCCGGCCACCCCCGAATCACCACCGCCCGTGCCACCCCCCAATACTCATCCCATGTTAACCCGTGGCAAAGCCGGTATCTTTAAACCCAAAACCTTTCAGGCTACCATACTACCAAATACACCCCTTCCCGATAGTGAACCAACAACCTACTCTGTTGCCTCAAAAAATGCTTATTGGCGTCATGCTATGGATGACGAGTTTAAGGCTTTGACTGATCAGAAAACTTGGGTTCTTGTACCTAAGCCCCATGGGCGGCACCCAGTGGGCTGTAAATGGGTGTACAAAATTAAACACAATGCAGATGGCAGTATTTCCAGGTACAAGGCTCGTTTGGTTGCTAAAGGCTACAATCAGGAGTATGGGCTTGATTACTCCGAGACATTCAGTCCTGTTATTCGGCAGGAAACCATTCGCCTGGTACTGTCACTCGCCGTGCGCAACAATTGGCTCATCAATCAGTTGGATGTTTCCAATGCTTTTCTTCATGGCATGCTTGATGAAACTATCTACATGACGCAACCACCGGGCTATGTTGATCCCCGCTTCCCTCAACATGTTTGCAAACTCCAGAAGTCTCTGTATGGGCTCAAGCAAGCCCCCCGTGCTTGGTACACACGTCTGAAAACGTTCCTCCAGGGACTCGGCTTCACGTGTTGCGTACACGACACGAGTCTGTTTACTCGACATTCAGCACACGGTACAGTCATTCTTCTTGTCTATGTAGATGATATCATTATTACAGGCTCTACTGCAGCTCTCATTCAGGATGTCACTCGAGCTATGCATACTACCTTCAAAATGAAGGACCTTGGCCCGTTACATTATTTTCTGGGAATGGAGGTTTCTCGGACAGGCAGCGGCTTGTTTCTTCATCAGTCAAAATATGCTCGAGATCTGTTGCAGAAAGCTGGACTGGAAAAATGCACCAGTCAACCAACACCGATGGCAGTCTCTTCGTCTACGAATGGAGCCGACACCCCCTTTGCCGATATCACCCACTTCCGCAGCCTCATTGGGGCTCTACAGTATCTGGCCATTACCCGTCCTGACATCCAGTTTGCTGTCAACCGAGTTGCTCAGCGCATGCATCAACCAAGTGAACATGATTACCATTGTCTAAAACGCATTCTCAGGTACATTTTTGGCACTCTTGGTCGTGGTTTACTCATTCGACCCGGGGACTTGGAGCTTCGGGGTTTCTCAGATTCAGATTGGGCGAATGATAAAAATGACAGAAAATCTACATCGGGGTTTCTCGTTTTTTTGGGGCCGAACCTGATCTCCTGGTGTACAAAAAAACAACCCAAGGTCTCTCGGTCCTCGACTGAAGCTGAATACCGCGCCCTTGCTCTTCTTGCTGCTGAGACCATGTGGGTCACATATATTCTTCGCGAACTCCGCGCCACTCACACTGTTCCTGCTCTCTATTGTGACAACAAATCAACCATCTGTGTGGCCAAGAATTCCGTCCTACACACCAGAATGAAGCATGTTGATACCGATTGTCTCTTTGTTCGCGATGAAGTTCAGGCCGGCACCATGACTGTGCAGTATGTACCCACTGAAGAACAACCGGCTGATATTCTCACCAAGCCTCTCCCGAGCCGACAGCACGATTACCTCAGTTCCAAGCTTCCGTTCGCTTCCGCTCAGCTCAGCTTGAGGGGGGATAATAACAGATAGTATTAAATAAATAGTATTAAATAATATTAGTATTTACTGTGTACTAATCCAAGTCCTATTAGGATTAGTACTCCTTAATCCTAGTCCTATTAGGATTAGTACTCCTTCCTATATCTCCTATATATATCTCCCATGTATTCCCTTATTAGGTTAACACTTCAATACAATCAATATTCCTTCAGTCTTCACTGTCCTCATCTGCATTGAATATTTTCAATCCTTCTCTTGTTGTTACAAGTGATGCTGCGACATATAATTGTCCATGCGTGAATACCTGTTTTGGAAGATACACTCTAACTCTTTGAAGAGTTTGTCCTTGAATTTTTTGTTGATTGTCATGGCATAGCAGGTTGCTAAAGGAAGTTGCCGTCTATTAAGCTTGTATGGCCATTTTGAATCATTTGGAGACATGATAATTTTTGGTATTGTGACTATTGTGCCGATGTTCTTACCAGATATGATGTTTGCATTTACAGACCATTTTCCATGATGTGTGATCATTAATCTTGTAACGTTTCATAGTCCTTGTGTTTGATTGAGATTTCTAAGAAGCATAGCCAGACTTCCTACTTTTAAGTGTATGTCATGGTTAGGGATGCCTGAGAATCGTAAGTTATTAAGGAATTCAGTGGGGTACAATATATCTTCCTCATTAGTGTTCACACTTGCTTTGCACACATTGTCAGAGCGGTAATAGGTTCTTCCTTCCCCTGATATAATTTTCATTATTTTTTCATTTAGATCATGAACTATTTCATTTTTTAGTGTGTGTATGGCTCTTTCTTTCAAGTATGTCGGATCTTTGTACTTCTGTAATAGGGATGGATATACTGCATCTACAATTGATTCCACTTGGTTGTGTGATGGTGCAATGGATATATATCAGGCAGGAGCTTAATGAGTTCCATCTTTTTATCATCATAAACTGATCCATCTCCAATCTGCAATAACCATCTATCAAAAGTTGCAATTCTTTCAGCTTCAGAACCCATCACTCTGCCACAAGTAAGTCGCATATTTTCCTTCAGTTCATAAATTGAAAAGTAGGGCCACATGTGCGAACTGTTTAGTGATGCATCAACAATATCAGCTCTTGTTCCTTTTGGAATTACCGGCATAATTTGTCTGAAATCACCACCACACATGATTTTTAGTGACCCAAAAGGCTTGTCACAACTATTTTCAAACCTATCTCGAAGAATGTCCTTCAAGCTCTTGTCTAAGGCTTCAAAACAATATTTGTTTGCCATTGGAGCTTCATCCCTAATTATCAAACATTTTTTCTTTAGTAGTTCCGCTAATTGGCTTCATTGTTTTATGTAACATGTCGACTCGGGTGTTACATAAAGTGGAATATGGAACCGCGAATGAGTAGTCCTACCGTTCGGCAACAATAAAGCTGCTATCCCTGAAGTGGCGACTGGTAGAACAATTTTTGATTCTGATATGATTTTTGAAATAATTGTATTCCATAGAAATGTCTTGCATGTACACCATGTCCGTGTATAAAAAATAATCTGCCTTCTTCATTATGAACGGATGATATTTTGCCTCATATCCCGATAATTGAGAACTATTTAATAGTGTAAATGATTTGTCGTGCATTTTTTTTGAGTTTCCATTGTCATAGTCTAGGTCTTCATTAATCGTGCGATTTTCCACATTCCGCTTTAATGTATTATCTGGCAATGGCATCACTTCTATGTCTCGTACTTCCCTATTTTATGCGCATGTTCTCAATTTCTAACAGGGAATACACTTCTACTTGTCTGTCAGTTAGTTGCAAATCTTTCAAATGTAATCGCTTTCTCTGATCAATGTGATATCTTCTGATAATATTTTGTAGTTATTCTCCCAAAGCTTGCGTGAATCTGAAACTTGGCAGTGAATAAGAATAGTCACAAATAGATTGCGCGGTTTATTTCCACTTGCCCATTGGGCAGCCTCTGACAAGCAGTCATTCCACTGATGATATAAAGTTTTGATGATTTAACAAACTTATCGATCTAAGAAGGAACCAGATCCTTGTTATTGGAACTGCTGACAGTGAGATGAATGATAAACTCAGTATGATGTATATTTGTGTGCTATCATCAAAAGGGGGGGAAATGTTATATTCTAGGTGTTTTGATGATCCTCACAAATGTGGGGACCTGGTCCCTGTCAGAGTGATCTCGGCCAGATACAAATAGGGTACAACCGTATAAACTGTCATGTTAGGTGGTAGGTGAAAAGAGCAACATCCTACACCAATAAGAAGAGCAGACAAGTTTGTATGTTTCAGTATCTCACAAATGCAGGGACCTGGTCCCTGACAGAGTTCTCTCCATCTGATACATAATGGTGTACAGCTGTAGAGTTGTCCTGTCAGCGGTAGGTGAGGCGCCAGTGTACTGAATCAATCAGAATGGATGAAGTTGTTTGTCCAATGGTTAATAACTCTTTATAGTTGATTCTTTCAACATGACAAACAATATATTAAGTTCATTCAAGAAGAGAGAGAGAGCAGCGAGTCTTTGTCAAGAACTCAAGCATCAAAGAACGCAGCAAGGGACCTGGTCCCGAAAAGTCTGAGCACGAGAAAAGGATGAAAAGACAGATGTCAAAAGCTGCCAACTCTAAGGGGTTGGTGCACAAGTTTTCACGACAGCAGGCTCTCAACCAATAGCCTCATCCAAAGGGTTTGTGTCCATTTGAATATAGTCCCTTCTCCAACAACACAAACATAAGTTTTGGCAAACAAAAGTTTTGAATTTTAAAAATCTAAAAGTTCAAAAAGCGAAGGTCATCTTCA
This sequence comes from Solanum pennellii, assembly GCF_001406875.1. Classification (NCBI taxonomy): domain Eukaryota; kingdom Viridiplantae; phylum Streptophyta; class Magnoliopsida; order Solanales; family Solanaceae; genus Solanum; species Solanum pennellii. The sequence continues at coordinate 38,619,804 of NC_028641.1, forward strand.
AGAAGGATCATCCTAAGAGCAATAGGGACCTGATAGAGTTGAAAGCTACTTAGTTATCTTAGGAATATTTCTTCCATGCTTACATTGTAAATCTGTTCCTAATCTATAAAGGATTCAGATTCTTTGGCTTGTTGAAAAGTCTAAGTTAGTTGAGTCAAACTAATTTAGTGAGCCACTTGTGTGTTGCTTAGTATAACTCCTAAGTCATCCGGAGCATGGTGATTTAATAGGCAACCTGTGTGTTGCTTAGTTGAATCCTAAGTTGTCTAGTGGTGATAGCTTAGTGGGCAGAGTAAAATCTTCTCAGGCTCTTCAAGCAATAGAGTTATTGCTTGGTTGTGATATTAATAGCTTTTTCTCATGTTGTTGTAATCGGGTTTTCACTTTTGCTTCTGAAGATTAGTGAATATGGTTGAAAATCTTGTGTGACAGGTCGTGGTTTTATTCCCTTGAGTATGGATTTTTCCATGTAAAACTTCCTGTGTTATGTTCTTCATATTGTTTAATCTTCTGCACTGTTTTTGCTGTGTCAAGGGACCTGGTCCGTTGACTGGTAGTGGATGCACGTATTCCAACAAGTGGTATTAGAGCGGGTGCTCTCTATCTGGTTAACACCAAGAGAGATTCCTGTGGAAAGATGGTTGCTCCACTCAACAGAAATCAAGAAGCATCAAAGAAGGAGTTAAAGAAAGAGAAGTCTCTAGCTATCAAGATGATATATGGTGAAACTTTTGATGAAGATAAGGATATGACATGCCTCACTAGAAGGTATCAAAAATGGGAAAGGAAATATAGAGGGTAGAAAACTCAAACAGAGTCGTAAATGCAAACCACCTGTGCCACAAATGTGAAAATCCAAGGCATTTTATCAGATATTGCCCTATGTATAAGGTTGAAGTCAAAACTTATCAAAGACCTGGAGGAGAGAAAGGAAGCAATAGGGACCCGTCCCCGATAATAAAGCAAGAAAAGTTGCAATTGGCTACATCATGAAGAAAGCATTTGATGTATGGGGAGACTCCTCAAGCGAGTCAGATGAATTAGAATGTCATGTAGATGTACCCATTCTTGCAGTCAAAGGTGATAAAGATGTGTTTGATGCCACATTTGCTTTGATGGCAAAATCTGATGATGATGAAGATGAAAAAGAGGTAAACCTTTACGATCTTAAAAAAACTTTCATGTTTACTGCGTTAAGAAGTTGAGAATTCTTGCTGCCGTTTTGATTGACTCTATCATTGAGTCAACAACTGAAAAAGAGTTGATGAACAATATCCTAGATATTCTTCATGAAGAAAATGTAGCTTTGGTTGACCAAATGCATGTTCTGGAAGATAGTCTGAATACTGCTGAAACAAAACTTGTTATGGCCTTGGAGAGAAATAATCAGTTGGAGAGGGACCTGGTACGCATCATAGAAGAACTTAACATATCTCTCAAATGGTCCACATCTTCAAAATTGCTTGCCAATCATCCCAGTCGAGGTCAAAATGAAAGGAAAGGATTAGGAAGTTCAAGCAAAGGTCCTTGTTACAATCTCCAAAACAAAAATGTGTCTATGCATGACAATTTGTCCAAATGTTCTTTCATTGTGGTCGTCCAGCATGTAAAAGGAATCAAGATAACCTCGAAAAATCTTCTGAACAGAGGAACAAGAAAAAGAAGAGACCTGGTCAACAAAGCAACAAGAAGAAGAAGGGACCTGGTCAGCACAAGAATTTGCAGAAGAAGGGACCTGGTAAACAGAAGAACTTGCAGAAGAAAGGACCTGGTCGTGCTTATGTTCCTAAATTGAAAAAGATCAATTTGCCTCACTGGACAAAGAATTCTCTTATCACTCCTTTAACTACTTACTGGGAACTTCACCTAAAGTGGGTTTCCAAGGCTAACACATGATATGACATTCTTGTGAGAGAAAGTGGCAACAACCAGTGTCGATTCATGAATGGTGGATGCTAAAAGCAATGGACTTGCTCTTTCTCAAGGCACTTCAACGTGGAGGTGTCGTATTTGGTGATGGCAAGAAAAGTTATGTTTTTTTTAAAGACATGTTTGGAAATTCTATGGAAAACACCATTGAGGATGTGTACTATGTCAATAATTGAAGTGCAATCTTTCAAGTGTTTCATAGATTTGTGATGAATGAAATTATGTGAAGTTTTTATTAGAAATAATGTGTGGTCACAAACTTGCTCTCTCGGGTGACGATCTTGATAGATGAGAGATGCAAGAACATGTGTACTGCTGATTTGTTTACTGCTCATTGTGACAGTCTTACTAAACTTAATGCTTGAGGCAAGAATGTTGAGGTATGACACAAGAGACGTGCTCATGTGTGTGTTGCTTTGCTTCACAAACATGTGTCGGGTAACCTGGTCCCAGTCTGCATAAAAGGATGTTTGCAGATGACAAAGGTTGTGACTGATCTTAAGGAAGAAACAGATCAGACTATTCTTCAGGTGAAACATGCATACTTTTAATCTTCCAAAGAACTTTCAGCTGAAGTGGTAAATACTACATGTTGTTTGGACAAAATGATGATATTGAGAAGTGATCTCAATATTGACGGAAGAATAATTGTGGTACACTCTTCCTGCAGCAAGGCTTATCAGGGGTATACTAAAAATGGTCATGTATTTATTAATGAGTCTAGAAGAGTTTAAAAGTTGCAAGAAAGAAGTTTCTGAGATGGAAGAGCTGCTTCATAATCGAATAGATGGTTTAAATAGTGAGCTTGCTAAAGAATATTCTCTTCATGAATCCCATAATCTCATAGAAGCTGATGCAGATGATGAACTTGATGAGGGACCCGGTCCTCTAGACAGTTTTGTACAAAGATGATGCAGTTCAAACTTATAATGTGAGTGCTGAAGGTGAAAATGAAGAAACTTATCAAGCTCAGTTTGCAAGAAGCAATGTATGACAACAGGATTCCCAACAAGCTGATAAGCTGTCCAAATTCCTCTTCAACAATGGCTTCAAGTTAGGTAAGTCAAAAACCCTAGGAAAGGAGTCATTGATCGTTCAATTGTATATCGATGAATTCATCTTTGGAGCTATCTTTTGAATTATTGTGTGAAAAGTTTGTCGCATTAATGGGTAGTTGGTTCTAAATGAGCACGATGAGAGAATTCTTGTTAGAGCTACATGTTCAACAAAACTCAAAAGGTACCGTTGGTCGTCAAGAAAAGTACATTTCTGAGCTTCTCAAATGGCTTAACAGACTTCAAATCAAGAAAATGTTACAGAGGCGCAATATTTTCATGATGTTTTGCAAGAAAAGTGGAAGATCCAGTGTCTTGAAAATCTTCACTAAAGTCCTAAGTAGGACTAGTGTGTACTCACAGTAACTTAGCTGAATAGAAGAAGATCGCACAGCGTGATCAGGGCAATTGTTGTCTGAACAAAGAAAGGGACCTGGTACCAGTTTAATGAAGCTGCTGAAAAGGTTTCATGTTATGGGTGTCGGACAATTCATACTTTTTGGCCACTAACTTGAAGTTGGATGTTGATGAACCGGGTTCAAAGACTCGACTCATGTACAAAGAAATCTCCTTTAAAGGATACTAGTAGAATTTGAAGAATTTTGAAGAAGACAGGGAACCTGGTCCTATTCTGTCCAGCAGGAGACAGCTTGAGTTCGCGTACATGGTGATGTTGTGCTGGATATCTAGTTGATGGAAAGAGTACCTCATAAATGGCTTATATTACAGGCTGATCTTTTACTCATGGGGAATTAAAATGCAATATTCAGTTGGTCTTTCATCAATTGAGGCAAAGAATTTAGCAAGTGCAGCTTGATGGGTTTAACTCTTGTGGATCAAGCAATATATTGAAGTTGGTAATAAGACCTGACTAAGATAATAAATATTATGTTGGCAATGCTGAAACATTATTGAATGGATCCTGCCTGAAGCAATCAACTCTTTCATGATTATGAAAGGGGAGCAGGTATCCTTGATTTTCAATTATGTTGCTTTAGAAAGTTCAGTTTCATACCTTTTATTAGTATACACCCATGGAAAAGGGGATGAAGGAAAAGGGAGGTCAGGACAGGTCTAATCAATGACATTCAAAATACAGAGAGGGACATGGTCCTTTCTCAAAGGTTGGCACTCTTATCATTGCAATTTGAATTATGCATGAGAACCATTGCAATTGCCACATGTCTGTCATTCAGGAATATGAATCATCTTTTGAGTACCAAAATGATACTTCCTCTCTCTTTCTTTATATTCAATATTTTTCTTTATATTTTCCCAGAAAAATCAATTTACCTTCAAATATAAGAGTTCATTTTTAAATCATCTTTTTTCCTCTCTCAAAACACAATTTAATTTTTAAGCTCTTTTCATTTTTAAATCATCTTTTTTCCTCTCTCAAACCACAATTTAATTTTTTAAGCTCTTTTCTCTTACTAGAGATTTCTCTTATAAAGATGTTTTAAGTGAGAAGAGGGACCATGTACCCCATGAAATATGAAGAAGTGGAAAAGATTATGTCTGAAAAGGGAGAAGTTGATACTTTGAGAACTCAAAGTATTCTGTATAGGAAGGTTTCTGATTGTAAAAAAAAACATTTTGATTCCTCAATTGTTGTTCTATGCATCTCGGAGGCCTTGAGTTGTTGGTGTTACAAATTTTTCTATTATGAGAAAATCAAGTTGGTGCTGGAAGCTATGACAGTTGTTCATGTTAACTGAAATACTGAAATGAGTTGTCTAAAATTCCAGCATCTGAAATAACACTGTCAGAGGGACCCGGTAAGAAAACAAAAAAAATTAAAAAAAAAAGTTGGCCCTGAAGGTTCAACATTCAGGTTGGGCTGCACAACATGCTAAACGTTAAGAGAAGATTCTGAAAATCTCATGCTAGGTGATATGCTCTACTAATTCTATTCTTTCAATCCCTTGCCTCTAAATCATCCCTTCTCTTCCTACCTCTCTATGTCATTCCTTATTTCTCTTTTTGGGCATTGTTCTGGTTTTCATTTGTAATCATACTTGCAATGTTTTGATGGCTGATCTTTTGTTTATGGATGTTAAATGTCTTGTTTCTACTGATTTGTCTCATTACTTTATGCCTTTTTACTCATGCTCAGTGTTGCCCAAGTGGCCATGAATTTGCAAGAACTATATTTCTGTCAACTTGGTTTACTGCTTTAACCCTTTTTTATGATGTCAAAAGGGGGAAAGTTGTTAAGGTAAGGTATGAGATTAATATTGTTATAACTGCTTGAAGAAGACATACTCACATCGATATGAGGAATCAACGATAGTTACTTGAAGAGATAGGTCATACTGATAGGGGGAATAAATGCTTATTGCTTGCTACCTGACGAGGACCTGAACCTGTCGATAGGGGGAAGAAGATGTTTGTCATCATCAAAAAGGGGGAAGATGATATGTTGATGTTTTGATGATTTGGCAAACTTCGGGGATGATCAAACTCAAGCTACCCAAAGAATTCTTTTTGATAGGGGGAACTGATGAATAACTATGTCATCATCAATAAGGGGAAAATGCTATGTTGATATTTTGATGAGTTGACAAACTTTGATATGATGAAACTCCAGTTACCCCAAGAATTCTTGTTGATAGGGGAAACTAGTGAATAAGTATGTTATCATCAAAAAGGGGGAAAACGTTAGTTCGAACTTGATATGAAGTTTTAATGATTTAACAAACTTATCGATCTAACAAGGAACCAGATCCTTGTTATTGGAACTGCTGACAGTGAGTTGAATGATAAACTCAGTATGATGTATATTTGTGTGCTATCATCAAAAGGGGGAAAATGTTGTATTCTATCTGTTTTGATGATCCTCACAAATGTGCGGACCTGGTCCCTGTCAGAGTGATCTTGTCCAGATTCAAATGGGGTACAACCGTAAAAGCTGTCATGTTAGGTGGTAGGTGAAAAGTGCAGCATCCTACATTAATAACAAGAGAGGACAAGATTGTATATTTCAGTATCTCACAAATACAGGGACCAGGTCCCTGACAGAGTTCTCTCCATCTGATACATAATGGTGTACAGTTGTAAAGTTGTCCTGTCAGTGGTAGGTGAGGCTCCAGTGTACTGAACAAATCAGAATGGATGAGGTTGTTTGTCCAATGGTTAATAACTCTTTATGATTGATACTTTCAACATGACAAACAATATACTAAGTTCATTTAAGAAGAGAGAGAGAGAGAGAGAGCAGCAAGTCTTTTTCAAGAACACAAGCATCAAAGAACGCAGCAAGGGACCTGGTCCCGAAAAGTCTGAGCACGAGAAAAGGATGACAGATGTCAAGAGCTGCCAACTCTGAGGGGTTGGTGCACAACTTTTCATGATAGCAGGCTCTCATCCAATAGTCTCGTCCCAAGGGTTTGTGTCCATTTGAATATAGTCCTTTCTCCAACAACACACACATAAGTTTTGGCAAACAAAAGTTTTGGATTTTAAAAATCCAAAAGTTCAAAAATCAAAGGTCATCTTCAAGAAGAATCATCCTAAGAGCAATAGGGACCTGATAGATCTGCAAGCTACTTAGTTGTCTTTAGATTATTTCTTCCATGCTTACATTGTAAATCTGTTCCTAATATATAAAGGATTCAGATTCTTTGGTTTGTTGAAAAGTCTAAGTTCGTTGAGTCAAACTAATTTAGTGGGCAACCTTATGTGTTGATTAGTAAAACTCCTAAGTCATCCGGAGCATGGTGATTTAATGGGCAACCTGTGTGTTGCTTAGTTGAATCCTAAGTTGTCTAGTGGTGATAACTTAGTGGGCAGAGTAAAATCTTCTTAGGCTCTTCAAGCAATAGAGTTATTGCTTGGTTGTGAGATTAATAGATTTTTCTCACATTGTTGTAATCGGGTTTTCACTTTTCCTTTTGAAGATTAGTGAAAACGGTTGAAAATCCTGTGTGACAGGTCGTGGTTTTACTCCCTTGAGCAAGGCGTTTTCCACGTAAACTGCATGTGTTATGTTTTCATATTGTTTAATCTTCTGCACTGTTTTTGCTGCGTCAAGGGACCTGGTCCGTTGACTGGTAGTGGACACACATATTCCAACAATAGTCACAAATAGATTGAGAAGTTCATTTCCACTTGCCCATTGGGCAGCCTCTGACAAACAGTCATTCACTCCTTGTCGTCGTCTAATAAACCTAATGCGTAGCAAGCCTCTCGATAGGTTTTATAATCTTCTCCATCAATTCTTTTTATGCTTTCAAATGATGTGCAACCTTTGACAAAGTTTAACAACATGCGCAGATAAAAATGCTTTCCACTTGCTGGATGTGCAAATTAGATTCTACCAACTACCCGATCTTTTTTCCTCCTAGTCCATTTTTTTGTTTTACATTCCATACCCACCGCGTAGGAAAGTCAGAATATGTTAGATCTCTTTCATCGGGGTACTCTTTGTTTGCTTCGAACCATTCAGTAAATTTTGTTTTTTCAATATCTGGTTTGTTCAGTACGCTTTCAGCTCGCCTTGATTCTTCGAATATTATGGTATTTTGTCCTTGTAAATGGAATGGTAATCGCTCAACTGCTGGTTGTATATAATGTATGTCAAATTGAAATATCATCCAGCACGCTTCGGTAGCTGAAATGTATCTGCAATCTAGAAACTTTCTGATCTCATCATTGTCTTTTGTTGAATCTGTTGATTCTATTATTGTTTTTGCGCTATCAGACCCTTTATGAACATACTTGAATAGATACTTCACTGACCTTGAGTAGTTGCAAACTTCAACATTTATGTGTGCATTTAATTTCACAAGCAAGTCCCTATTGTACGGAACAACATATTTGTTGTCTTAACTGGCTCCATTTTTCTTCACTTCAATACCTGTGTTCCGTCTCCTATAAATAGGGAATCTATCAGAATCAAAATTTGTCTGGTAATTGTATTTCTTTGGGAAATGCTTTGTGCACTTCCCTTGTCTCATACATGGGCAGCGGGGATTGAGTTGTCTGCATGGCCAGTGTATCATAAAGTTCTTGACTGCATTATACCCATCTAGATCTTCTTCAAGGTTAGGTATTTCAGCGGATATTACTCTGTGAATATGTTCTGCTGTGGGAATTTTTTGTGATTCATGAAGGAATAGCAATATATGTGCATGTGGCAAGCCTCTTTTCTGGAACTCAATTGTATATATACCTGCATAATAATTAGTATGTGGCTATGGTTAGGATGTTGAAAGCTGTGTTAATTCCTATTTAATATTATAGTTCCTTCTGTTTTTAGGGAGTATTTCTCTTTTCCCATTCATATAAATTCCAAAGTAAAGTATTTCATGTTTAACATCAATCTCATCTTACTAAATATTATAAGTGTAAGGATATCATGAATCAATGTGTATTATGTTTGGTTATTTGATATTAGTTGTTGGTTATGTCTTTCGTTGGGTCGTAATTATTGTGTATCGTATTGTTTATTTTATTGATGGTGCACTTATTTGTTGTTAGGTGAACTGTAAGCTATGACTTATTACCTTTTTTTTCTTTTTCTATTAGTTTTTACAGTTTGGCCTTATATGTTGACGTATATCATGTATTTGGTGCATAGTATAGTTTTCTTTACTAAATTCCCTTGTTAAATTCCTGGTAAATGGGTGGTGCATCTGGCTATTATAAGGTGGATATTTCCTTGTCTTAGTTGGCACTGATTTAGTAAATTATATTGTAATATGTTAATATATTTTTAGATGATGCATATAGTGTGCTGAAGTATGAAGGTATGTAAGAGTATTGGATAGAAAGAACTTACATGTTATTACTGTCCCGAATGGTTTATCTTTTTGAATATGTTGCATTAGTTGGACCAACTTGATCTGGAAAACCCTACATATGATGTCTATCCGGCTACAATCGTCATGTTGACCAATTAGGTGCAACATTGCCTTTATTTCTGGCCACTTTGGGTTACATGTGAAGGTAAGAAATAAATTTGGGTATCCAGCCCATCTACATATAGCCATTGCATCCTGATAATTTTGTGCCCTGTAGCGAGGTCCCCCCGTGTGTGACGAATGTAATATAATTGTTTTCCCCACTTGTGAACAATAAGAATCTCCACGCATAACAGCATCCATTAAGCCTCCAAAAAGATCAGCCCGAAGCTTTGGTTGGTTATTTCGTAGGTATCTAAATTGCTCCTCTTCAATTGCCATGTAACCATCCACAATGTACTGCTGCAGTAGCTTGCCAGCCTGTATAAGTATGTGCCCCTCATTAAGCCATTTTTGTATGCGTTATCCATAATATTGTCTCATTGTCATGTGCTCGCGTGTGTAAGTTTTTTGGCTTTGAGACACCAATTGTATTTCCAGTCTATATCCATCTTCACTGTATGGGTGTATTAATGGGTAAGTCATTGACATGAAACTTGGGTGTAAATCGGTGATCCTTTGGAGCCCATTTTTGCGGTGTTCAACAATAACATCTCGCTGGAAGTTAGCATCTGTAAGATCGTCAATGATCAATCCAGCTACTTCTGAAGCCGTAGGTATATTGTATTGCCAACCGTCGTTAATTCTTTCTGATAGAAGATATAGGCGAAACTCTGTTTATGGTTGTTCTCTATATCTATCTCTTGCCATACGGAATGATTTTACCAGAACATTATGCTCGTCGAGCATTTCAAGTATTCCTTGAACAATGTCTATTTGAACTTCTTCATGCATTAGGCTATTGATTCGATTTTCAATTTCATTGTCCCTATCATATATATATAGTTGTGCAGATTGTAGTTTTATTCCAGTTTCAGGTAAGAGAGAGCCAATATGATGATAATTATGTCCACTGATTCTGAATACATAAGCACCTTTTGTATGATTGATTGATTTGTCCACTTGACCTCCCATAGATGTAAATGCGAATATTGAGTTGTATACCCTGATAATTTTTCTAAAAGTATACACCTATTTGTCCGGATGTAGTGCCCAAAAGATATTGAATGTAGGGTGGTGGTTGGTTCAGTAATGGTAAACGAACATGACCTTTCATACAACATATTGAAAATTTGGGGCGTCGTGTATTTGTACTTTTGATTGTCCGTTCTTCATACCATAGAATTGCTCCGCAATATTGGTAGGTGTAGGTTGGAGGACCTAAATCCAAGTTTCTTGTATGCACCTGTCATAAAAGATTGTAGCTAATGAGTTTAAGTATTGTATGCACAAATATTGGATTTCCCAACCTTATGTAGAGTTAGGTGCATAGGTAATAATGTCCTATTAAATGTTTTTGAAATGTACTTGTTTCTACCAAATGATTGGGTTGTAGCCTGTGTGCATCTAATTTGTATTTGATACATCTTCACATTCATCCATAACCAAATCATAGGACTGGTTAGGTTGGCCCCCTGTAAAATAGTTTTGACAATGTTGTTACCAAGTATTGTACATCTGGGAAGTTGTTTGTATTAGGAAAGATTAGTTTCATTTAATTTCTAGCAATAATATTCCTATGTTTATTGTTTTATGTGTCAGACATTCACATCATGTAAGAGAAGGGAGTTACATAGTAACAGATGATGTGCATGTGTAATTGATTGGTTTTACGACATTTATCAGCCTTTCTAAGCTTTGATTTTTAAGGTTATAATGATTTCCTACGTACTAAGTAGTACACAATTAAACTAATTGGGTCGGTTGTGGTGGTATATTTAAGTTAATTGGAACGTACCATGTATTTGTTGTTGCCATTTCATAGTTGTGATATTAGTCAGTTTCATCTCGTTTGCCATTTCTTTTAGAAAACGTACAACCAAATTCGCTTGCTTCGGTTGATCTTTGTATTTCCTGTGAACTAATGTGAGTTTCCTCTTCAAGCGAGCACACTTTGGCAGTAATTTTCTGATATTTACTAATTCCTCTGTCCGCGTATTATAGGTTGTTGTTAATGTATTACTCTTCATATTTTTTTTGGACTTCCTGTATTTGCTTTCTAACTGAAGTAGGAGTTGGTGTAGTTCCTAAATGTCAGAGCAAATATCTGTAGACCCACAAAATGCCTTAATACTGTGTGTTATCAAATCCATTATGTATGGCCCCATGATTTGGTAATTCTGAATTTTTTTTAAATTTATGTTGGTAAGATTACCGGCCAATATATCGTCTACTGATTTTTGAGTGTAGTGCAATAGAAATCATGTTAGCCGATGTATTAATGTTGGTAAGATTTCTGCCAATTTCGTCCTCTTTATTTAGCAGTGTGTTGCAAAAGATTTCTTATTAGCAGAAGGTTGGATTTTAATTGTGTTGTGAAGAAAGTAATTGTTTGTTCCTATTTTTTACCAATAAGAATCGGTGTGTATTAACTATGTGAAAGGACACACCATTTCGGTACGGTGATGGAATTGGTGTGTTTTAAGTGTCCGAAAGGACACAACATTTCGGTGCGGCAAAGTTGAGTAGTCCATTAAGACAGTCGATTGTCATGTCGTTTTGTTTTTGTAGTTGGTTCTTTCTATTTTGTTTCAACCAAATAGATTCATTCTGGTTTAGGTGTTGAACAACAACTATTTTCACTCATTACTGTTTGTTTGGTATATTGTGCATTTGTATACTTTGTAGTGAAATTCTTTTGTATTGGTATATTGTGCATTTGTACCCTATGTAGTGATATTCTTTTGTATTTGTTTCATTTGTGAGCCGATGTAATCGATGGATTGTATATATTGAATGATAGTTATTCATGTGTAGTAGGGATTGATATTTTTAAGTACTCCATAGATGTTGTGGGGATTATGTGGTGGAATATCTTGCGATTGTCAAATAGGTTATTTTGTATACTCGCTTGCAGAAAGTAATATTGTGGCAATTTCATGGCATTCGTTACTATTCTTAAAGTTTGCTCTATGTATCCATCATCCCATGAACAATTGAACTCAAAATGGAATCATTTTGTTAATAGATTTTTGATAATCAGATGGTAAAACTTCTAACAATACCATCACAGCCCCTTCCCAATGTTGAGATACTGTTATGAAAAATAGTAAATAACAAAATGGAAAGCTGTTATTATTTTTCTTAGGCATAAATTGACTGATTGAAGACAATTTATAAATTTCAACATTTTTAATACAAGAGACATATTAAAGAAACAAAGAATTACTTGCAAAACTAATTCATCATAAAAAACAAACTGAGAATATAATCTTCTGAAACATGACTTTCGTAGGTAACATGTTTCTGACATCATTAGCTCCAACTTTTGTTGTACATAACATTATAAAGACTAATAGTTATATTTCTGATGCTTACTTGGATTTATAAATTCTTCTGAGATCATGAATAGAAAAATCAGCTAGCTGGTTCTGTCTAAAAGAAGGAATCAACCCCCTTTGTAAGAAGTTTGTATCTTTGATTGACTTCTCCGAAAATGGTTTTCTATTTATTGCATTTTATTGTTCAACTATGCAGTAATTACTCCCAAAAAAGTTTAATATGTTTGACGGTGAGGATTTTCAAAAGACCATAATTTGAGCGACTAATTCTCAACCTGATAAGTAGCTACGTATAACTTATGGAGCAAAATGTGTATCGGGAGATGACATATATAAACAACTCAACTTTTATAGAAATGTGCATTTAGTAATGAAATATTATTTGACAGTAAACTAAACCTGATCACCTACCATAACAGACATCAACTATATATAGCCACTGTTGGACATAAAAAGTTTTCACTAGTTGATCAAACTAATAATTTTAAGGTCCCTTGCATAAAAATGACTCTACTTTGTCCGTTTTATGGTGTCACCATCACTCTCTTCACTGTCAGCTATAAATAAGTTCCTTCCCTTCTTCAACTTTCTTGAATAAACTCTTTGTTTGGAAATGGAGGCCTCCCTTTCATCAGAAAGTTCTTTAGAGTAGTCTGTTTTTGATTCTTTCACATTGAAGTCTGTTTGTTCAGTTGAATCTTCCAATTTCATTTACCTTGTATAGTAAAAATCATTCCAATAATTAAGGAGGGTTGATGTTGAATGGATGGTATAGAAGATGAATGATTTATTATCAAGAGAGTATGAATTCAACAAAACAGTCACACTATATACCTTATCCTTTTTGTCTTTGTTTATCCGATGCTGCATTTCCAATTTTTAATCTGGCAGATAAGCTTTTGTGACTGTATAGTTTTCCAGGCCTTCTATCAAATTGAAACTTCTCAATTTGAGTTTGAAGACCAAATCTATCCTGCACAGACTTTAAATCAGGGGTAGTATATTAGTCTCGCTTTTGAACAAATATATAACCAACTTCTGAGCAGAAGTATCAAGAAGTTTTTCAGCGACCCCATTAAACGGGACCAAAGTAGTGTTCCCACCATTGCCCTTGACGTTACCGTGGATTTTAAACTTATGTGACTGTCAAACGTTAGTGTTCTTTCAAATATAAGGTGTGAATAGAATGTTTATTAGTTGCTTACCTAATCAATGGTAAGTCACATTGTTTGTTGCACTTTTGGCATGTGTAGACACCATTTGAAGATTCAACTTTCTTGTTGCATAAGTTACATGAAATGTAATACCAATCAAAATTCTATTTTGCAGTGATTTGCACGCGGAGTGTAACCACACATATCTACCATATGATTAATGAAGATAGATTCATTAAAACATATATACATTGGTACACATATAAATAAGAGGAGCATGTTGATACAATGCAAGGTGATTTTCATCTGAGGGTTATTATGGTACTAAACTCTATGTCGGGAGTCCATTCAGAATCTAATAACTCTGCAATAGTCATCCTGTTTACAAACATAGCGTGTGCACTGGGAACGTTACTTGAGTTTCCACTCGCAATAGTTACGACATCAACTGACTTCTTTGAGAACTTATGAAGCAAGGCAGTGATGTTGTCCATTTTAAGATTGAAATAAATTTTAATCGCAGCGGTGGTGGCAAAAGTTAGTTCGCCTATTATGAAATAAACAACATTTAGTTTTCATAACGGCACATACATGTGACTACTATAAAGTTGTAGCATGTTCAGAATAAGTACATACCTCTGAATTCTTTGACCGTTGTAGAAGTGACAATGAAAATATAGGGTCCAGAGTCGTTGGGATATACATAGGGGTAAAATGATTCGCCATGGTCCTCGCACAAAGTTATTCTAGCTTTTATAGTCAGGTCCTCCCTAAAAGATAAGTCTAATTTATTAGACAGTGAATCAATATGATTTTTAATGTTGCAATTTGGGGATGAATGAATATGAACGTAAATGATTTACTAAAATTACGGATTGGTAAGAATGTGTATGTTGCTCTTCTGCCATCTTGAACCCACACTTTCTACATCACCAATTCCGCATAAGCATCCAATAACATCTACAAGTTAGGGAGGGGAATTATTCATTTTATACGGTGCACACAACTTCTAACATAAATGAAAGGAATAAATATACCTGACATGAGAATGTTGTTGTTGATCCTTGAGAGAATAATTTCTGGTTGAATAAACTGAAAACCATTCTGAGGGATACGGACAATATCATCCTGTAGTTTTTGGATGACAGTTTTCCTTAAAAATGTTATTTTAAAGTTCGACTGTACTTGTCCGTAGTCACCGGTTAATTCTCAAACTCTAAAGTTTCTAATAATGACTGCAGATCCTTCACTCAACTTATCACGAAACTTATTAACTTGGTTCTTCCAGATTATTGCGTGCATCAAAGTTCATTGAGAGAAGTCATTGTGGAAGACAATTCCTAATAAGCAGATTAAAAATTGAAAAGCGAAGGATGTGAATGATGCATACCTTTTCATCAATTAGTATCATGTCAAGGCTTATCATGTCTGGGCTGCGCCTGTAATTAATAAATTCCCACAGCCGGTAGACTCGGACTCTAATAAGCCAGTCATCGCGAGTAGCATCCAAATCAGAAAGAAGTGAATAGTCCATATTTAGATTTCTTTGCCAAAAGGTAGAAAATTTTTTGTATTTGTAGTCGGAAAGACAGAAAGAAATAATGGAGAATAGGTGCTACGAAGGGTGCTACCATTTTATAGAGAGGTTGGAACCGTTGATGATGAGGCGTGTCGTTTCAGAGAAGGCAGAATGAATGGATGTTTCTGAACTATAGGACGCGTTGTGTCGAAAAGGAAAAAGAGAAAGTAGAACGATAGATTGGTTGGGTTGAAGAGGCGTCTGTTGTGGGGGATGTTTCCGAACGATAGGACGCGTTGTGTCAAAATGGAGAAAGAGAAAGTAGAATGGTAGATTGTTTGGGTTGAAGAGGTGTCTGTTGTGGGGGATCATTTAAAGAAGGGTATTTAGGGAATATATTAAAGTGGAAGGGTTTTCTGGATGGGGGAGCTGCTACATAGGCGACAATAAGATTTTCTTTTATATATATACATATGATAACCATTTGTCTATTAATTTATTAGATATCCTATTATATAATAGATAATTGATAACTACTTTATAACTATTTAGGATAAAGATAGATAACTTCTAGTAACCACAAGAAACTGCCAAATAATCGTAAGAAACTGCTTATCTCTCCATGGGTGAAACCTCTAGTAATTTGAGAAGATGCAAATGAGTATCTTCTCGTATCTTTCTTTGCTTCTTCCTCCTTGAATAAGTATGGAAGATACGTGTCTTATCAGTACGCCCTCCTGGAAAGACGACTTGTCCTCAAGGAGACAATCTAGAAACTTTGTTGCTAACAAAGATTCTGGGCCATATGGCTGAAGATGTAAAACAGAAGCATCAACAATATTAATAGAGAGTTCTATGTGCTTATAATCTGCCTTTATAAGGTTTAATATTGCATCTCTAGGTAACGTCTGTTCTTCAAGGTTTTATTGTAAAGATGTTGGTGTCACTATTTTCTAAAGAACACCTTGCATTTGTAGGTTTTCTCATTCAATTGGAAACATCTAATTCCAATTGGCTTGTATTGTATTCAAGGATGCTAGTCAGTATACCCAACACCATGTCTGAGCCATTGAAGGAAAGAGGGAAGAAATCGTGATTTATGACCAAGTTAGAAACCTCTACTAACAGATCATGACAAACTTGGTTGCATTTGATAGTTTCACCATTGTCTATCTGGACACCAAAAGTAGGGATATATTCGACTAACAATCCAATTTTCGTGACAATTTCTTCTGCTACAAAATTATGTGTCGAACCACTATCTACCAACATCACCACTTTATTTCCGCAAAGAGTGCCCTGAAGTTACAAAGTTAAAGAAGATTCTTTGCCTAAAATTGCATGAAAAGAAATTTCTCCTGATCAGTAGGGGTTATGTCTTCATTCTGATTACCGTCAATACTTTGCACATGGCTTTCCTCTTGAATTAACTCCAAATGTGCAAAAGTCTAAGGTCTGCAGCGTTGACCAAGGGTAAACTTTTCTCCACAACGATAACATAGTCCCTTTTTTCGCCGAATTTATTTTTTAGAATTCAATGGGCGAGTGTTTGGAAAAGATGACGGTGGCAAAGAACATGTAAATAGTTGGCGGGATGATTGAAAATTAATGGATTCTCGAGTCGTTCGAGAGGAAGTCCCAAATGATGAAGGTCTGGACTTATCTAGTCCTTGTTTCCTTCATATTCTAAGGCCGAAATCATTGTCTTATAAATTGATCGAGGCTTGTGAATCCGAACATCCACACGAAGGTCTTCTTTGAGTCCGCTAAGGAAAACTCAAAGCAAACAATGTTCAGGCCAAGTTTGCACGCGCTGCCCATTTTGCGAATTCATGTCTATACTCAAACAGTGATCCAGTCTATTGAATACTACACAGATGCTCATCTGGATTTTAAAACTCAGCGGGTCTGTAATTTCCTGCATAACTTTCACCAACTAATCCCAGTAATAAATCGTTCTTTCACTGTTAATCTAATGCATCTCCTTTCAAATACATTGAAGTCACACCAACCTTGCAATCATTAGGTGTTTGATAATTCATAAAGTCGGTGAATAATTCATAATCACATTTCAGCTTTAAGTCTTGTGAGATTCGACCCCAACTCTTGTTGAGTATTTTTATTGCTAACAATCGTGTTCTATTTTAAGTTGTTTTGAGGATAATTGGAGTGCTACCACCTTTGTGTTGTTGTTGGTTGATTTGCAGGTCTAGTACAATGAGTAACCATGGTAATGTAAATGATTAGTCACCGATCAAAATGACATGGATGATTTGAATGAAATGCATGTTAATATATATTGTTCCAGTCGAAATGACATGGATGATTTGAATGAGATGCATGTTAATATTGTTCAAACTACTGGAGCCATCGGAATACCTCCCACAACTGAGAGGACAATGTTTCATGTAACTGGAACAACACTCCAACTAAGGAGTTAATACCTCAGATGGTCACTCAACTATGCACTCTTCTCTCAGAAAGTCACTCAACTTTCAATTTTCACTCAAAAGTCACTCAACTATGCATTTCTTTCTCAGAAAGTCACTCAACTTTGAATTTTAACTCAAAAGTCACTCAACTATCCACTTTTTCCTCAAAAAGTCACTCAATCTATTAAAATATTTTTTTAATTAAAAATTATTGATATTAATTATTTATATAACAAACCAAAAATTTTTAAAAATAAATTAAATCATTTAGTGATCCACCCAGCTAACCCGACCCATTAAAAAATATGATGACCCATTTTATTTTGTCTTTAATCCTAATGCAAGGTTTAAAGAGAGGGATTAATTTAGAATTAAAGACAAAATAAAATGAGTTATCATATTTTTTAATGGGTCGAGTTAGGTGGGTGGATGACTAAATGATTTAATATATTTTTTAAAATTTTTGGTTGTTAAATAAATAATTATTTTTAATTAAAAAATAATTTAATAGATTGAGTGACTTTTTGAGGAAAAAGTGGATAATTGAGTGACTTTTGAGTTAAAATTCAAAGTTGAGTGACTTTCTGAGAAAGAAGTGCATAGTTGAGTGACTTTTGAGTAAAAATTGAAAATTGAGTGACTTTCTGAGAAAAGAGTGCAAATGACTATCTGATGTATTAACTCTCCAACTAAGAGGAATGTTTGAGAGGTTTAGCTCATGAGAATCCCCAAGAACACATTTAAAACATTGTAGAGTCCACGAGGTTAGAGGTTCTTCTCTATGGGTGAAGCTACAAAATAATTGGTGAAATATTTTATCGAAATCGCCAAATGATCCCATCGAGTCTGGATCCCTATAACGAATAAAACTATACCGATAAAACATAATTGCGTAAATTGTAGCCATATGAGGGCTAATTAAGTTTTTTTCTCTTTTCCAAAACTTTCCCTACTATGAATATCCCATATTGTCCGTGGCTTGACTTCAATAATAATCAAGATCGATCACCAAGTAGAAGTCGAAATAACTCTCCTCTCTAAATATAATTGAAAAAAGAAAAACACATACACAAATGAGTATTGATGTTATCTAATACTTTATCCATTTTTAAAAATGGATTACTCAATCCGTATTTACTGTGTTGAATGAGATAGGATTTCATTGGAATCAATTGATTTCGAGTTATTCCAACATCAGTCAAGGAATTTAGACTTCAAACTTCCTCATATTCGCTCAATCCAGGTCTCTAGCATATTCTGTCCAATACCAGTTGGGCATTTCCCACAAACATTATTCTTAGTCCAATACTAATTATTTTCCACCAAGATGCATTATATTCGAATTCATCTCGAGCAATAAAAAGCCCTAATTGGCTACGCTGAACATCTTCACATTTATATTACAAAACTAAAAGCATGCAAGTAGGAGTGGAGATTACAAAACTCAAACAGCAGCTGCCATGGAAATGGATTTGTAACACACCCTCTTGGCTGCTCGAACAATGTCTTCAACCTGCACGATTACATCATCACCGGAAGAAATTAAGTCAATCCAATTCGATCAACCAAATAAAATTCTTAAAATAGTTGAATTATATGGACGTGATTGAGATCAAAGGGCCCTTAGACTTAAATAATAATGTAAGTTGGACATAAATGTTACAGAGAAGAGACCTGTGGAAGAGCCATCCTTTCAAGATTGGCAGCATAAGGCATTGGAACATCTGCACCAGTAATCCTTTCAACCGGGGCGTCAAGGTACTCGAATATTTCCTCGACAACTGAAGCACTATATATGACAACCAAAGACAACCAAAGGCACAAGTTTAGTTCCAAAATTAACTATAGAAATGCATTATTATATGATTGTTAGTACAGTTTGGAAGACGAACCAGATTTCAGCGCCGACACCATGTTGAGGAAATCCTTCTTCAACAGTAACCAGCCTGTTTGTTTTTCTCACCGAAGCATTGATGGAAGATCTGTCTAATGGCCTAATTGACCTAATATTAATGACCTGTAAGATTGAAATACATCAAAACCGACCTTAAAGGCAAAGAGTACACAAAACAAGCCAACAGCTAGACTTCAAAGAGTTGGTAACCATGCTGCGGAAAGGAAAGAGAAAGAGCTCCATTGGAACTAATTTACCTCAGCATTTATATCCTCCTTCGCAAGCGTCTCTGCAGCCTGAGCAACAAATGTTGAAAAATTAAAGAGAATGAAATTGCAATGTGATTAACCAAACTCTTCATTGCGTGTATACTCATTATTATTTGAATGTAGGGAAATATGCACATATTAACCTTGAGAGCATAGCCAACCATCCGTGAGAATGCTGTAATTGTCACATCTGTCCCCTCTTTCTCTATCTGTTGTACATAAAAGAAAGCATCACAAACTGTAAGAACGGATGCAAACAATCCCGAAAAAGTAAAGCTTGTCTGGGAGCATACCTTTGCTTTCCCTATGGGAAGGGTAAAGTTTGGATCAAGAACTTCTTCCGACACACGAAAAGACTCGCCATACCTGAAAATTGATTTACCAAAATTTACTCAATCAACTATCTTATTCTTCGATTTTTGCATTACATGTTGTTCTCTTGGCTTCGGATATCGTATTATTTGTTAGTGCAACGGTTCTCTTCTCCGCTGTTTTTCAGTATAGCTTCTTCATTACTATACTTACTTTACATACTTGATTGTTGTTGTTTTATTTTACTCGAGTCTATCAGAAACAACTCTACCTTCTGTCAAGGTAGGGGTAAGGTTGCATACACACTATACACTGGGTATGCTATTCTTGTACTAATGTGTTTAGAGATTTTTTACCACAATTCTCAAAATCGAATTGTACTTACAATAACTCATTCTCAAGGAAAACAACCGGATCGGGATCTCTGATAGCTGCTTTTAGAAGTCCTCTCGCATCTTCAGATGAATATGGCGCCACAACTTTCAAGCCAGGGACAGACCCATACCATGGAGCATAACACTGCATAGTGACAAAATTGAGTTTCTAATATTTTCTAAGATATAGATTTCTCAAAACGCATTTCATCCCTAATAAACTGAATCATATTCTTGTGGCCGACAAAGAATAATGCATATCATATTTGAGAGAGATTTATTTGTTGAATATCCGTTATTTCTCAGTCTACAGCCTGATAAAGCACACCAGCGAACATGATTTCTCTGAGTAGTTGAAGCATGCAACTTTCAAGCTTTCTGCAAGTTGTGCAATGAGCAGCTAATAAATGGTACAGACAACAATACTTCATGTTTTCAATCACATTTAAACAGCAAGGCACAACGCTAATAATCAAAAGACCCTCAACGACGGCTACCTGTCAACTTATATTAGACGCATAATCCCGACAACCTGATACTCGCATCATCCAGCTCAGCAAGGTTTGTTCTTATTATAGATTGTACGCACATGTGATCTCAATTTAGAAAAGCATAAGAACTTCTCTAATATCCACACCCTGCTTTGTCTTTTTCCAAGAGCGGACCTTGGTATACTCTGGTGCTTTCACATGAATCTTTGCTCATGACAGCTGTTTATTTAAAAAGAAATACCACCAGAAAACTGATACAAGATACCTGAGAGTGCTGAGCACCAACACCTAGAGCAGCACCATTCGGTCCTCGGAAAACAATAGGAACACTAATATTCCCACCAGACATGTAGTGTGTTTTGGCAGCAGAGTTAATCAGATGGTCTATTGCCTGCAAGAACGCATCAGAACTCCTATTATCTCCATAGAATTCAGCTTCTAATTTCCACAAAAAAAAGCCGCAGATTAAGAAGGGAAAGTGGTTTTTGTGCCGTTACAAACACAAATGTCTCCAAAAGAATTCAAACAAAAGTTCCATTAGAAAGGTCAGAGCTGTAGGGTCCTCTTCTAATAAAGTAATCAAATTGAAATACTATCTCCTTTAATTATCTTTTTCCACTGATCAGATGTCGACAAAAAGGTCTAAGCAGCAGAAAACACCATGATAAGCAAATGAACAGAGACATCTCAATGGAATTACCGTGAAACCTTAATGTTATAGTTTTTGTCTTTATCCCAAAGACCTACAGAATCGACTAATATGCAGCACTCCCGAACTGATCCCAGAATGACTGGATAGGTATGGTGGTCTCACAGGTGGTTCCTCTAGCTTGTACCAACAGCACAAGGGCACTCCTAAGCCTCTCATGGATGCATTGTTCACTGTATCCTAGTTTCTGCGATTATTTCAAAATAGATATACATATGATTTTTCCCGAAGTTAGTGCACCCCGTCCTAAAGGTATGGGTTCGCCTCTGTGGATAGGTATGGTGCACCTCAATTAGTGTTAAATTTGACAAGATTAAAAAATGGATTAATGAGAAGATATGGTAGTTAGGAGGATAATTCTTCATTGGTATAAAAGTCAAGATAGCAACTTTTGTAGGTGAAATTTAGGTGAACCATAAATTGATTTCACAAGGTAAATGTTGACATTTTGACATATTGTGATGTCATGGATGACATCAATAGGAAGAATTTACTCCTATAAATAGGTAGCTCCTAATTCATTTGTAACACACCTCTCAGTTGCCTTCTCATCTCCTAAGGCATTTGTTTATCTTTCTCTCTTGTAGTATTTCACTTGTACTCTTTTGGAGTGAAATAAATATTGGTTGTTTGTGTCCGAGGAGTAGGCAAAAGAAAACAAAAGTTTGCCGAACCTCGATAATTTCTGGTGTTCTTTTTGTTGTTGTCTCATTTACTATTTATTAGCTAACATTTAGATATAGCAGTTGTGATTCCATCACTCTCTATATATTCGGCTTCCGCAACAATTGGTATCAGAGCCAAGGTATTATCTGAGTATGCTATGTGGTTGCAGCATAGTCTGAACTTTCACATCAGAAAAAGATTTACTTTGGTCTTTGCATTGTTAGCTGGTAAATAGTATTTGTAGTAAAATGGGAGACAAGAAAATTGATGAGTCCACATCAAGTGTCAATAATACGTCATCATTGGCATCTTCGCTTATGACAAGAATTGTGTCAAATGCGAAATTTGCAGTTGAAATTTTTGACGGGTCAGGACATTTCGGAATGTGGCAAGGGGAGGTCCTTGATGTTCTTTTTCAACAAGGGCTAGATATTGCCATTGAAGAAAAGAAACCAGA
>NC_028641.1:38642850-38649332 GCF_001406875.1 Solanum pennellii
ATGGGAAGGCTGTCATGGATTCAAATGTGGCTGATTGTGATGATTCCGATTACTCACTAGTTATAACAGATCCATCCAAATCATCTGATGTATGGTTGATGGATTCAGCTTGTAGTTATCATATGTGTCCCAATCGGGACTGGTTTATTGATTTACAAGAAGGAGAATGTGGAGTTATTCACACTGCAAACAATAATCCTCTTACCGCATACGGTGTTGGTTCAATCCGATTAAGGAACCATGATGGAATAAGTAGAACATTAACGGATGTTCGATATGTACCAGATTTGAAGAAAAATCTCATTTCTGTAGGAGCCCTAGAATCAAAGGGGTTCAAAGTCATTGCAGATAATGGCGTGATGAGAATATGCTCTGGTGCACTGGTGGTAATGAAGGCAATTCGAAGAAATAATAACATGTACCACTATCAAGGTAGTACAGTTATTGGGACAACGGCAACAACATCCAATGACAAGAAGGAGGCAGAAATGACCAAGTTTTGGCATATGCGCTTGGGGCATGCTGGAGGGAAATTCTTGAAAACTTTATCAGATCAAGGATTGCTAAAAGGAGTAAAAACTTGCAACTTGGAGTTTTGTGAGCATTGTATTAAGGGAAAGCAAACAAGGGTTAAATTTGGAACAGCTATCCATAATACTAAAGGTATTTTGGATTATGTTCATTCGGATGTTTGGGGTGCTTCCAAAACACCTTCATTAGGTGGGAAACACTATTTTGTAACCTTTGTTGATGACTTTTCTCGAAGATTGTGGGTGTATACGATGAAAACAAAAGATGAAGTATTGGGAATTTTTCTCAAATGGAAGGCGATGATAGAAACTCAAAGTGGCAGAAAGATCAAGTGTCTTCGCACAGACAATGGTGGCGAATACAAAAATGATCTTTTTCAGAAAATTTGTGAGGAAAATGGCATCGTTAGACATTTCACCGTAAGAAATACACCACAACAGAATGGAGTGGCAGAACGCATGAACCGAACATTGTTGGAGAAAGTTCTATGTATGTTGTCCAATGCTGGCTCGGGCAAAGAATTTTGGGCTGAGGCAATAACATATGCGTGCCACCTCATTAATCGTCTACCATCTGCTGCTATTGGTGGGAAGACACCATTTGAAAAATGGTATGGAAAACCTGCTGAAGATTATGGTTCTTTATATGTATTTGGCTCAATTGCATATTATCATGTAAGAGAGTCAAAATTGGACCCAAGAGCAAAGAAAGCTTTATTTATGGGAATTACTTCTGGAGTCAAAGGATACCGTTTAGGTGTCCAGAGACAAGAAAAGTCATTTTCAGCAGGGATGTTACCTTTGATGAATCTACCTTGACAAATAAGGTAACAGTTGATGAAGAAAAACAAATTGATGGTGCTTCAAAGCAGGTGGAGTTTGAGGGAAAGATAATTTTCCCAACACATGGATCAAACGAGGAAACAACAGAAAATTTTCCTCTTGAAGGAGAGCCAGTCGAAGAAGAGGTTCCATCTCAAGAACCTCAACCACAACTTGAATCAATAGCAACCGGCAAGCCAAAAAGGACATTAAGAAAACCTGCTCGACTCATAGATATGGTGACTTGTGCGGACTCAATTGCAGCTGATGACATTCCTACCACTTATAAAGACGCAGTCCAAAGTTCAGAAGAAGATAAGTGGAGGATTACCATGGATGAAGAAATGCAGTCCCTTCATCAGAATCACACATGGAGATTGGCCAATCTCCCAGAGGGCAAGAAAGCAATTGGGTGCAAATGGGTATTTGCAAAGAAAGAAGGATTTCCTAACCAAGAAGATGTTCGCTACAAAGCAAGATTGGTGGCCAAAGGATATGCTCAAAAGGAGGGAATTGATTATAATGAGGTGTTTTCTCCAGTTGTGAAACACTCCTCCATTAGAGTTTTGTTGGCTTTGGTAGCGCAGTTAAATTTGGAACTAGTTCAATTGGATGTAAAAACTGCATTTTTACATGGAGACTTGGAAGAGGAAATCTACATGACTCAGCCAGAAGGATTCAAAGTTGATGGAAAAGAAAATATGGTGTGCAAACTTGAAAAATCATTGTACGGATTGAAACAATCTTCTAGACAATGGTACAAACGATTTGACAAGTTTATGTTGCAGCAAAGGTACATAAGAAGCAAATACGATCATTGTGTGTATTTGCGCAAGCTTGAAGATAATTCCTTTATATACCTTCTCCTATATGTTGATGATATGTTGATAGCTTCTAAGAGTCAAGAGGAAATTGAGAAGCTAAAGATTCAACTAAGAAAGGAGTTTGAGATGAAGGATTTGGGTGAGGCAAAGAAGATTCTTGGCATGGAGATAAAAAGAGATAGACATTCAAAGAAACTCTATTTATCTCAAAAGGAATATTTGAAGAGAGTACTAAAGCGATTCGGTATGAATAAAAAAACGAAGTCGGTTAGCACTCCGCTTGCTCCTCATTTTAAGCTTAGTGATGCTATGTCACCTAATAATGAAGCTGAACGAGAATATATGTCAAGAGTACCATACGCTAATGCTATTGGTAGCTTGATGTATGCAATGGTTTGCACAAGGCCAGATATTTCACACGCTGTTGGAGTTGTAAGCAGGTACATGCACAATCCTGGAAAGGATCATTGGCAGGCTGTAAAATGGATTCTACGGTACATTCATAATACTGTAGATGTTGGTTTGGTTTTCGAGCAGAAAGATAGTCAATATCTTGTTGGATATTGTGACTCAGATTATGCAGGTGATTTGGACAAACGAAGATCAACTACTGGTTATGTTTTCACTATTGCAAATGCACCAGTTAGTTGGAAGTCTACTTTGCAGTCAACAGTTGCTTTGTCTACCACTGAGGCAGAGTACATGGCAATTACAGAGGCTGCGAAGGAAGCAATTTGGCTTCGAGGATTGCTTAGAGAGCTTGGTATTGGACAAGAAGAAATCACAATATTTTGTGATAGTCAGAGTGCTATTCAATTAGCAAAGAACCAAGTTTATCATGCAAGGACGAAGCACATTGACGTCCGATATCATTTCATACGAGAAATCATAGAAGATGGTGGAGTCATAATGCAGAAATTCATACTACAGATAATCCTGCCGATATGTTGATAAAAGTGGTGACTGCGGTCAAGTTTCAACATTGTTTGAACTTGATCAACATTGTTGAACATTGAAGATTAGGGTTGAAGACACAATCAAAATTGTTGTTGAGAGAAAGTTGAAAATGGAGAATCTTGCCAAGGTGGAGATTTGTTAAATTTGACAAGATTCATAAATGGATTAATGAGAAGATATGGTAGTTAGGAGGATAATTCTTCATTGGTATAAAAGTCAAGATAGCAACTTTTGTAGGTGAAATTTAGGTAAACCATAAATTGATTTCACAAGGTAAATGTTGACATATTGACATATTGTGATTTCATGGATGACATCAATAGGAAGAATTTACTCCTATAAATAGGTAGCTCCTAATTCATTTGTAACACACCTATCACTTGCCTTCTCATCTCCTAAGGCATTTGTTCTTCTTTCTCTCTTGTAGTATTTCACTTGTACTCTTTTGGAGTGAAATAAATATTAGTTGGTTGTGTCCGGGGAGTAGGCAAAAGAAAACAAAAGTTTGCCGAACCTCGTTAATTCCTGGTGTTCTTTCTCTTGTTGTCTCATTTACTATTTATTAGCTACCTTTAGATATAGTAGTTGTGATTCCATCACTCTCTATATATTCGGCTTCCGCAACAATTAGCTCTTCTGAAATGACACCTAAGACAGATGTAAGTTATCATGACTGATGATTACAAGCATGGTTTCAGAAAACAAAGCAGACCTGAATTTCTTTTCATCTCATCGTTCCAAGATATCTAAAATCCTATTACCTGCAGCTGAATACCACACATGTGCTGTAGGGTTGACTATACGTATATTGCTATACTGCTGCTGACTTCAGAACATTTCACGGGAAATCCATGCACAAAAACAAAACAAAAACGGCTTCCCCACTTAAGTATGGCGGCAAACAACTAGAACACCTATTCAAGAGACCATTCAACAGGCTTGAATTGTTAAAAAGTAGGGAGAAGCACAAATATGGTTAAACATTACCACATTTGTTGAGAACTTACTGATGATGCTCTTGGAGATCATTATACGTCAAGATGCTATAACACAACGAAATTACTACATTAATAATTGAAGGGGCCGACCTTAAAATTAGTTAGTTGTGTACAGATATCATGATCTGAAATAATATGCTTAGTTCTTTTCATCTGCAACAACTCATGCTTTTTCACCCTCATTAAACTATATACGGAGAACAGAGCTTACTGAGAGTTGAAAAATCTAATTTTTGTAACTACATAAACAGACAACTTATGATGGAATTTCTCCAGGAGGAACTAAAAGCTTTACACGTTACCTAAGCCATATAAAACTGGTCTCTATACGCGGTTAATGTTACAAGAATCATTATGAGCATCATGGCAACCATTCCAACATGTGACAAAAGGTAACACCAAGAAGTTTGAGAAAGCGAAGTAATATCCTACCTGCATGGCAAAGTTAAAGGTCATGAACTCCAAGACAGGCCTAAGTCCATAATATGCGGCTCCGGTAGCGAGTCCAGTAAATCCAGCCTGCTCAATGAGAAACAAGAAGCTACACTTTAATGAGGAAACTAAAACTTAAGGTATACCGACTGATTGCTAAAAGAGAGCGCAATTATTATAGCACATTGATGCTGAATGAAAAGACAACCTCAGTAATTGGGGTATCAACAACTCTGTCAGGGCCATACTTGTGCAAGAGTCCTTTAGAGACCTGCCAGAAGAGAGGAGGAAACAATCTCAGTACCGCACTGAAGGGGCGATCAACTTCAATATTAGAAATTCTAACCTTGTAAGCACCTTGGTATTCCCCAACCTGAATGATTCAAAAAGGTAATTAAGCACCACAACGTCAAACTTTCAAATAATACGGAAGCAAATTGTTTGTTACCTCTTCACCCATTAAGAATACTCTAGGATCAGCTGCCATTTCCTCATCAAGGGCAGAATTTAGTGCTTCTCTAACCATCATCTACACAATAACAGTTCACATATGCATAATTACAAGCAGAGGCAGAGCTAAGTGAGGACCCACTAACTTTTCATTATATATACATATATATATATATATATATACATATATATATATATATATATATATATATAAAATTTGAGGGCTTAGTGATAAGTAACGGTGGTGGAAATGCCTTTCATAGTAGTGGTGGGTTCAAAGCTTTTTCTTTCCTTTTCTCAAAAGAGAATGTTTTGAGATATTTTTCTCTTCTATCCTAAACTTTAGAACCTCAAAATCTTAATTCTGAGTCCGTCTCTGATTTACAAGAGATCAAGCTTCATGCACAATTAGGAAAATGCATACGAACCTGTTTAACTTTAACCCCAGATGAGTAGCTTCTCCGAGTTAAAGTAGGTGCCCCAAAAATCTGCACAAGTTTGGAGAAAAATAACAGAGAAGAAAACAGGGGATGAATTCTTTTATCAACAAGACAAATGGAAATATGATGTGAATGAAATTGGTAGTTTAAACATACTGAATGTGTTAAGATTCTGATAGAGACTTTAGGCTTTGCAATCCTCAGCATCATCTCCTCTTCCAACTACTACTTTCCCTGTATGAGTATATGTAATTATCAGTTTCGTTCCACAACAACAGAATACTTGGCCATCATCGATTTGCTCCAAATTCACACTTTCTGATCCAAACTTTGTACTTCAACAACACGAAACATAGCAAAATGACACGATTGCATCATCATCAGCTTTTATAAAGTAATAAGTAGTGCCTACGTACTTAGATCTGATTGTGTGTCAATCTGTGTGTTATGGCAGGTGGATGTGGGCATGTGGCACTAACACACTTCACCAGCTGCGGCAGACCCACTGAGACTCCACGATGCATATATTTGTAGAAATTTAATATAGAAAATTTAGTAAAAGAAAATGATCTGATTAGTTTAATGAATTTTGGTGGTGCTTAAAATGCTCTTTTGATGTTCGAATCTTACTTTTAACATTTTTTTTATATATATTTTTTAACTCTGCTGGTTTCAGATATTTATAATCCTTTAAATTTTTAATCGGTCACTATATACCACATTTTAAAGTTCAATTTGATGTACACGCAACAAAGCTTCGCTCTTTTGTTACTGTTTTTCACAATGTCCATATACGTCTTGTGTCATGGAATCATGTCTATTAGCTGCCAAATGTTACTTTTTCTTTCATCTCGAGGAAATATTAGTTTTAGGAACAATATCCAAAAATTCTGTAAATTAGGCATCGTTTATTACTTATTTAAACAAATTAGTCTTAATTATCTTTTGAACATGACGACTATTTTGAAAGGACGGATTGACACATAAATACTAAACTAAAATATATATATATATATATATATATATATA
>NC_028641.1:38650546-38663685 GCF_001406875.1 Solanum pennellii
TATATATATGGAAGTAGATAAAGAGATGTAAAATTTGTGTCACGTTATTGTAAGGAGGTCAAAAATACTTGTTATGACAAAAACACATTTTCTGAAAATTAGGATAGTTGACTAACGAGTAAAACTACTTTCAATTGAAAGCAAAAACATTTTTACGTTGTTTGGAAGAAGCTAAGACATAAATTTTCTATTCTTAAAAAAAGCAGAAGTTTGTTGCATAAAATTATGTTTTCATGACCAAACTATTCTATCCATATAAACATACTAGTTTCACGATACATGCGTTGCATGTGTGTATAGTATATAGTGTATGATGTTGTAAAAATAGAATTAATATTACTAAATTAAAAATTTTCAGTAAATAATTATAATTTAAAAGATATAGGATATGTGCTTTTAAATGATTAATACAATTTTTCATTGAGTTACTTGTATTTTGAGATCAAAATGACAAACTATTATTTAAACATTTGAAAATACATTCAAAGTTTAAATGTGGGGAGAAAGTGAAATTTCTTTAGTACTATTATTATTTAAATCGCTCAATTTTGTAAACAAATGCAACCAACAAATTTTTTTAAATAATATCAATACAAAAAATGTCACCAATAGTCTTTTCTCTGGAGGTTATGAACATAAATGATGGACACCATTTGAGTATAGTTTTTCTCTTAAATATTCATAATTTAGTATGTGCATGACACTTATAAACATTGTCATAAATATTTTAATATTTTATCTTTATACGTACTCTATCTTTTACCAATAAATATTTGAATAAGACTATCATAAAGATGTAATTCTTAAGAAAAAGGTACTTTATTGTTATAAGGAATGATAATTAAATTGAGGTTTGACTGTATTTCGAATATTTAGCTTGTCCAATACTTTGTTTTATATATACATATATATTTGAGTAGTAAAATTCAATTATAATATATAAACAACATCATCTTTGAAGAAAAAAATTTCATTTCTTAAAGTCTACTCATTTCTCCTGCAGCATACGTATCATTCTTATAGAAGTTGTATCGTGATATGAAATATTAAACTTTTTCAATAATAAAAATTAATAGATGAATAAAATTTATTGTACTGTTTATACAATCTTTAATTTGATTTAGAATCATTTTATGGCCAGTCACTATTTTCCTGTCTATTTTTATATAACCAACAAGGAGTGTATCTGTGACATAAAATTTTTTAAAATTAAAATGAACACAATAAAAGGAATGTATATATACATAGCCAATAAGGAAGGAATACAAAAATATATGTTTATGCGATATTCACTATAGTTTTCAATTTCGTTAAAATCGCTTGTCACCAACACTTTACTTTCTTCATTCATTTTACTTACGTATCTATTAAAAATAATTATTATCATGTCTATATTATCATATTATAAGTAAAATTAAAAATCTATTTTTGAAATAAGATCAAAACTAATGATTAAATGGATTGCGTTGATGCCCTTTGTTTTAGGAAAATTAAAAAGAAACTTCTTCATTTAAGGGTAAAAAAAATCAAAGAAGAAATATCTTATCCGAATCATGTAACTTTATCCATGTTTGTTTATTAGTATTATCTTTCCCACAACATTTCGTCATTGTTAACTCATGAAAATCGTAAAAAAAACGAGTGTGCATTTATGAATGATTTTCTACAATTTGTTCACCAACTCTTTCTTATGTGATACCTTAAATTTTCTTGAATTTTGAACTTAATCAATTGTTGCAAATAACCCTAAAATATTTTGAAAAAAATAGAAAACTTAAAAAGCAATATAAAAGTGAGTGGAAACCCTCTATTTATAGCTAAAAAATAATAGTATTAATAGGTGCTAATAGTTCCTTATAAGAAAAGTTACAACCTTTCGAAAAAGTCACTGCTCATCGGAAAAGTCACAAGCTTTTGCAAAAGCCACAACTCATCGGAAACGCACAACCCTTCGAAAAAATCACTACCATTTGAAAAAAATCACAACCCTTCAACTAAGTTACAATTCATCAAAAATGACAAAATCTGTCAAAAAAGTCACAATCTTTCTAAAAAGTCAGATCTCATTGAGAAAAATCACAACCCTTTAATATGAAATGGTTTTTGATTTTAATATTGTACATATAATTAAACTAATAAATAAAATAAACGGGGCATTTTAAATTGGGGATATTATAATATTTAAACATTTAGTTTAGGAATTCATCATTTTAAGGTAGTAATAAAGATATAGGTTTACAAATATATTTTTTGTGTATATTTATTTTTGTCGTCATTTTTCATATGTAATGGTTTAATTTGTGAAATGATTTTTAAATTTATTTTGTTTGTGTAGACAATGAAGTTTTATTGATAAATTCATATCAAATTCAGATTAAATGTTAAATTCTCTATACATTGACCAAGTCAAATTACTGGTTGATAAAGTCGGATTAATATCTAAGTCAAAATTGTATGACTTAAATCAAGTCGAGATCACTTGGGCCAGTTCATTAAGTTGACAAGATGAGCCCAACTCATGTGCCTCGAAGCATGGAGCATTTGTAGACATTGAATATTTATTGATAAATTCATATTAAATTAGGATTAAATCTTAAATTCACCATATGTTGACCAAGTCAAATTACTGGGGTTGATAAAGTCGGATTAATATCTAAGTCAAAATTGTATGACTTAAATCAAGTCCAAATCACTTAGGTCAATCCATTAAGTTGACAAGATATGCCCAACTCATGTTCTTCAGGCCCAGGGGTCAAAAATTGCTCAGACCAAAATACCCCTAAAATCCTAACTCAAGCCTATATAAAGAGGTCTTCTTCTAACCAAAAGAACACACACAAATACATACACGCAGGAATACATAATTTCTCTTCAGTGGTGATCTGCTAGTCTTGAACATGCAAGAACATCTGTGACGAGATCAATCAGGGAATTCCATATCGTTTTGAGATATTTTATAAGGATTGTAACTTTCGCATTAATTCAAATACAAATAATATTGTTTGGTTGCTATTTTTCCTTTCCTGTTTATTGTATTTCAGGATTGAAACTTTAGACGCTTACAAATTTGGCACGCCTAGTGGGACAATCTTTACCTCTGACCTTTTCTCTTCCAAAATACAAGTTCAAGAATATTGATATGGCTTCGAAGAAGATCAACTCGAAATCTGCATTTGCATACAAATCTAGGTATACATTCATACCTGCATATGCATCCAAATCTGCATCTGCATCAACAAGTTTGGATCTGCATCCATATTCGCATCTGCATCAGAATCTGCACCTACATCCAAATTTGGATCTACATTTGTATCTGTATCCAAATCTGCTTTTGCATCCAAATCTACGTCTGCATCGAAATATAGATTTGCTTTTGTATTTGCATCTGCATTGATATCTTCATTTGTATCAAAATCTGCATTTGCGTCTGGATTCGTATTTGCTTCTGCAAAAACTGATGGACCCAAATTCTACATTGATGTGGAGAACATCTTTGATTTTACTGCAGGAAACATGAGACCTATCACAAGGAACCAATCCAAGTTGTTGGGACAAGAAGACTCAGCAGTGCAGTCTGAATCTGCTGCTGCCTTTGGTTTGTTCTCAAAATATGTGAAGTCTCTTGCGAAAGCCGCAAAAGAAGACATCGCCGAAATGGTCGAGAGGGTTCTTTCCCAATTGAGCCTATCTACATATGAAAAGACATTTGCTTTAGTCGATGATGATGTCTTGAACACTAGATCTACCCCACATAACATGTTTGCATCACATGTTTGGGAATATCAACAACATTCTCCATCACCTACTGTGGTAATAATGGTGACTAGCACTTAATCCGTAGAAGAACAACTGCGAGCTTGACAAGAGCTATTGAAGGTTTGACCAAGTATGTTTAAGATCAAGATGCTCGAATTGTTAAGATAGCTGATAAGGTGGAAGGAATGATGGATGAAGAATCAAGTGATGCGCCTGGAAAACGTCCACAAGTACAAGAGACGGTTGATCGCCCTTCAAAGCAAGTGAAACATGCTAAAGAGATCCAAGTTTCCACTGACGGAATGATCCCGATCAACGAAATCAAGGAGTTTATCATGGCAACCATTAAAGACAAGTACGAGGTTGCTACGAAATCCTCCTTGACATATGCAAGGCCATACACTGCAATGATTGATAGCTTGAAAATGCCTGCCGGTTATCAACCTCAAAAATTTCAGCAGTTCGATAGTAAGGGAAGTCAAAAGCAGCATGTGGCACACTTCATTGAAACGTGCAACAATGTTGGGACATACGGCGACTACCTGGTCAAACAATTTTTCTGCTCCCTTAAGGGAAATGCTTTCGATTGGTACACATACCTTGAGTCATGGTTCCGTTGATAGTTAAGAACAAATGTAGCAAGAATTTCTCAACCGCTTCTATAGAACAAGACTTACTGTAAATGTGGTGGAACTTACAAACACTCGCCAGCGAAATGAAGAGTCGGTCTTTGACTTCATCAATCGATGGATGTGTGCAAGTCTAAACTGTAAATATAGACTTAGTGAAGCTTCGAGCATTGAGATGTGCATTCAAGGCATGCATTGGGGTCTCCGTTATATTTTGCAAGGCATAAAGCCTAAAACTTTTGAATAATTGGCCACTCTTGCTCATGATATGGAGTTGAGCATGTCATCAGTTGGAACTGAATCTCCACCTGACCACGAACTCGTCAAAGTCAAAGAAAGGCAAGAATTCAAGAAAATGGGAAAATATATGCCTAAGACTGAAAATATGGAATCCATGAATGTCAATTCCTCTCATGTGAAATTCACCACAAGACTTGGCAAAACACAGAGCGCAAAAGTGACTTCTTTTGAAAGAAGGACGAATCAAAAACTCACCTTGAAGGAAATGTAGCGGAAGGACTACCCATTTCTTGACTCAGATGTTTCCGTAATTTTTGATGAACTCTTTGAGATAAAACTTTTTGTATTACCATAGATGAAATGACCAAATGATTCAGGGAAGAGTGATGATCCAAAATACTCCAAATATCACCGATTGGTTGGCCACCCTATCGAGAAATGCTTCGTCTTCAAGGAAAAAATCATGGACTTAGCTCGCGAAGGGAATGTCAAACTTGAATATGAAAAATTGAGTTCAAATCAAGTCAGTATCGCTTCTGACTTACCCAATCTGGTCATGACCTGCAATTTCGTTGAAGCAAATATGGAGTAAGACATCCCAAACAACAATCAGACAAGAATGATTAAGTTTGAAGACTTTGAGCCCATTGATATAAATAAATTTTCATCTCTTCCTATACTAAGTGATGTGGCTTCTTTAGGGGAGGGATCAACAAGAGAAGATGAAGAACCAGTTGATGATCTTGATGATTGGGGCTGGACTCTTGTGACTCGCCGTAGACACCAAAAAATGAGTTCGCATAAAGAGTCAACAAAGGCACGTCTAGAGAAGATGGTAAGGAGACCCAAAACAAAAACTTTGAGTCTGCATTCAAAGAAGAAGGAAATAAAGGCGCACCACTACCAAGAGTCGCATCGACCAATTACATTTGGAGAATATTTGACAAATTTGTTTTATACCAAGTTCACATGTGATGAAACAAAATCTCTATGTTGTAATGTCGATTAAAAGCAAGCAAAAAATGCAACTCCATCATATCAATCACCAAAATATTCTCCAAACTCGTCTCTTAAAGTTGAAAAATCCATCATGCCCATCACCAAAATATGCTCCACATCTATATCCTAGAGTTGAAAATGCATGTATGGCCAAAATCACATTCTCTGACGATGATCTTCTGTTTGGTGAAAAATTTCATAATCGTCTTTTATTCATGGTCAGTTTTGCGCGTGATAAAAGGGTGAATAGGATCCTAGTCGATAGAGGATTTGGAATAAACATCCTTCTGATTTGCAAAATGAAAGACCTTAAGATATCAACAACAGATCTTACTAATAGTCGCTTGATGATCCATGATTCAATCAAGAAGGACAAAGGTCCATGAGGACTGTCAAAATAAACCTCACCATCGGAAGTTGCAATCAAGCATGTTTCTTACATGTAATTTATGCAAAGACTTCATATAACATTTTGGTTGGTAGGTCGTGGGCACATAAGAACAAAGTAATCCCATCTACCTATCACCAATGTTTGAAGTATTATGGGAATGGAGTTGCAAAAAGGATTATTGCAGATGATAATACATTCACTGAAGCTGAAGCTCACTTTGCTGACGCAAAGTTTTACTTGAAGAAATGTTCCATAGAAGTTGATGACATTGCATTCGAAGATATTGGATTCCTTAACAAGATGGCTAAGGTAGCGGTCAGTAAGGCAAAAGTCGCAAACAAGGAAGATCCAAAGCTTGGCAATCCAAACAAGATGCCTAACATGATTGGTGCTTTTCAAAATAAAAAGGTCACATCCATTCTTTGTTATGTCCCAAAGTCAAAGGAGGACAAGGGACACTCTCTCGAGTTGCTAGAAAATACGTTGGAAGGTTTGACCGTTCCTGTAAGGTGAATTGATATGATGAAGTCATCCACAAAATTACATGGGAAGTCTATGGCTCCTAAGTCATTTCTTCACGAAAATTTTTTGGACCCTAAGTCACCTCAATATGAAGCACTCCGAATGAAGCGTACAGAAGAAGGTTTTGATCCTAATGCTTAAAGATTGCTAGCAAAATCTAGATTCGATCCTAACGAACCATCAAAAATTGTAGAAGCTTCCGTTAGAACCTGTTATGAGGTAACAACGTGAAGAGGTGGGCTACAAAAAACCTCAACCTATTTGCATCTCCATAAAAAGGGTGAGAATAATTACATAATTACGGAAGATGAGTCTGATAATTCTAACAAAAGGCTTTCTGCCTTTGATCTACTTGGATGCTCAACGCAGAGGATTTTTGTATTTGAGAGGTTAGGGTCGTTGAGGAAGAAATACAAGGTTTGGAGAAATAGCAAGGTTATGCAAGCATCTACTTTTCCAAAATCTCAAAATGCTCCTAAAGACATTTAAAGTCTAATCCTTTCTAGAATTAGGCGACCGACGAACATTTTGGTCTCTTGTGGAGAAGTACAGAAGGCAAAGTTACTAAGAAACGTGAAGAAATTGAAAAAAGTGTTGGCTCTTCATATCATGTCACTACATAAGATAAAAAGACATACTTTTTCTCCAATTAAAATTACAGGAGAGTAAGAGAATGTTTCATGGTGTTACCATATATCTCTCAGCGAAGGAGAACCTCAAGAAGATGAAGATGCTAAATATGCGCTACCCGAACTTGAAGAAGGAGTAGAGGTGATCGTTGATGCATTGAAAGAAATCAACTTTGGAACTGATGAAGATCCAAAAACCACTTATGTGAATGCTTCACTAGCAAGTGATGAGGAAATGGCCTATGTCGACTTGCTCAACGAGTATAAAGATGTATTTGCTTGGAGTTACAAAGAAATTCCTAGATTAGACCGGAAGGTAGCATTCCATCATTTTGCTTTGAAAAGCGGTGCACATCCCATCAAGCAAGCTCAACGGCGCTTCAGGCCTGAATCGGTTCCAATGATCAAACCTGAAGTTAACAAGCTTATTGAGATTGGCTTTATCCGTGAATTTAAGTACCCCACATGGGTTTCAAGTATTGTCCCCGTGAGGAAGAAGGATTGGCAAATTTGAGTTTGCATCGACTTTAGGGATCTCAATAATGCATGTCTAAAAGATGAATTTCCATTTTCTATCCCTGAGCTTAGATTGATGCCATTATTTGGTACGAGGTGATGTCTTTTATGGATGGTTCATCCGTTTACAACCAGATCCGTGTGTCACCAAAGGATGAAGAGTTGACTGCATTCCGCATTCCTAAAGGCATTTCTTGCTACAAAGTAATACCTTTTGGTTTGAAGAATGCAGGAGCAACATACCAAAGAGCTATGCAGAACATCTTTGATAATATTCTTCACAAAAATATTGAATGTTATGTTGATGATTTAGTAGTGAAATCAAGGAAAAAGTGTGGCCTTTTGCAAGACTTAAAGATGGTGCTTGATCTACTACGAAGGTATCAACTTAGAATGAATCTTTAAAATGTGCATTTGGAGTTACCTCTGGAAAATTCCTTGGATTCATTATAAGATATCAAGGAATTGAAATCGATAAAGCAAACATAAATGCAATTTTAAAGATGGTTGAGCCAAGAAACATCCATGAATTAAAGAGTCTGCAAGGGAAGCTAGCATATATTAGGATATTCATCTCGAATCTTGTAGGAAAGTGCCAACCATTCAGTCGTCTTATGAAAAAAGACACTCTTTTTGAATGAGACCAAGCTTGTAGTAATTCCTTTGAGAGCATCAAGTCTTACTTGACAAAACCACCAGTTTTAGCATCTTCTGTTCCTGGAAAGCCATTGATATTTTACATATCAGCTCAAGAAAGATCAGTGGGAGCACTTTTAGCCCTAGAGAATGGCAAAGGGAAAGAAAACTCCCTTTACTACTTGAGTAGGATGATGATACCAAATGAGTTGAAGTACTCTCCAATAAAAAATCTATGTTTTGCCTTGGTCTTCTCAATTTAGAAGATGAAACACTACTTTAAGCTCATGTCCTCCGTTTTATTTCTAAAGCAAATACCATCAAATTTGTGATGTCAAAACCAATTCTTAATGATCGACTAGCAAGATTGTATCTCCAGTTTTAGCAATTTGAAATTGTTTACTCAAAAGTTTGTGAAAGGGCAAGCATTGACAGACTTCTTAGCAGACCTCCTGATACCTGATAATTGGGAACTGACTGATGAATTACCTGATGAAGATGCAATGGTTGTTGAAGTTCAACCGCCTTGGAAGATGTATTTTGATGGGTCTTCACATCATGGAGAAGCCGACGCTGGAGTGATATTTTTCACTTCTCAAGAGGAGATCTTGCGATATGCCTTCACCTTAATAGAATGTTGCTCCAATAATGTTGCAGAATATCAAGCCTTAATACTTGGG
Source organism: Solanum pennellii (assembly GCF_001406875.1). Classification (NCBI taxonomy): domain Eukaryota; kingdom Viridiplantae; phylum Streptophyta; class Magnoliopsida; order Solanales; family Solanaceae; genus Solanum; species Solanum pennellii. The sequence continues at coordinate 38,659,545 of NC_028641.1, forward strand.
CTTGTAATTGCAGTCAATATGAAGCAATTGCAATTACAAGTTCTTGGAGACTATGCATTAGTGATCAATCAATTGTTAGGTAGCTATGAAGTCAAAAAGCCAGAATTGCGTCTCTATTATGACTATGCACAAAAATTGATTATATGGCTCGGAAATGTAACTCCTCAACATGTTCCAAGAAAGGAGAATAAGAAAGTTGATGCCTTAGCTGCTTTGGCTTCAAAATAGACTCTGCCCGACCAAGCTCAAATTATTATCTACAAAAAATGGATAGTACCATAGATGCGGATGAACAAATCAAGCTTAAATATCTAGTAGATGTTTCACAAGTTGATATAGTCGACTGGAGACATGCCGACATGCCCTGATTAATTACTTGTGCTACAACATACTTCCAGAAGATCCAAAGAGAAAGACTGAAATCCGTTGACGTGCTCCTTGGTTTCTTTACTATAAAGATACTCTATATCGAAATTCATTCAAAGGGATTCTCTTGCATTGTTTGGGAGAAGAAGAAGAAAATCAAGCGATGCAAGAAGCACATTCTGGAGTTTGTGGAGCGCATCAATCTGGGCCAAAGTTGCATTGTCATATTAAAAGGATTTGGTATATTAGCTAACAATGGTAAAAGATTGCTTGGATTATGCTCGAAGATGTGAATCATGCCAATTTCATGCTAACTTTATGCACCAACCTCCTGATGTATTACATCCGACTGTCGCATCTTCGCAATTTGATGCTTGGGGTCTAGACGTAGTTATACCACTACCAAAATCGGTGACCACTTATACATCCTTGTTGCAACAGATTATTTCTCAAAATGGTCTGATGCGGTAGCCCACAAAGAAGTAAAGAAGGAAAATGTTGCAAACTTTTTGAAGGTGAATATCATTTATCATTTTGGCGTTCCTAGTTATATACTAACGGATAATGGAAATCCATTGGCCAATAAATTGATGGATAATATCTGCAACCTTTTTGGTTTCAAGCACAGTAATTCTTCAATGTATTATGCTGCTGCAAATGGTATATCTGAAGCATTTAACAAGATCCTGTGCAAATTGTTAAAGAAGGTTGTCTCCAAATCGAAAGAGATTGGCATGATATAATGGAATAAACTCTTTAGGTATACCGGATGACTCATCCCACGCCGACTCAAGCAACTCCTTGTTCTCTTGTTTTTGGAACTGAAGCAGTCCTTCCACTTGAATGACAAATATCGTCATTGAGGATAGCTATCCAAGAGGGGCTTACTGAAGAAGATAATGCTCGTCTGTTCCTTGAAGAGTTAGAAGCTCTTGATGAGAAAAAAATTTGAAGCTCAACAAAGTCTTGAATGTTATCAAGCTCGTCTTTCTCGTGCTTTCAATAAAAAAGTTCGGCTAAGGTCCTTCCAAGTTGGTGATCAAGTTCTTGCAGTTAGAAGGCCAATTATCATATCTTACAAATCGAAAAGCAAGTTCACCTCAAAATAGGATGGACCATACGTCATCCAAGAAGTCTATTTAAGTGGAGCTTACAAACTTGTGGATGCAGACGACTTGCGGATTGGTCCCATCAATGGAAAATTATTGAAGAAGCTATCCTTGAAGCGGCGTCATACTCCTGGCTTGCAAGAGTATAAACTGTGTACGGCTACCAAAAAAAGTTTACGCAGGTTTAAAATCACAAAAGAGGCGGCCTAGGCAAAAGTTAGGACATAAAAAATAAAAAATTAAAGCTCGCTTTCTGAACTACGTTATGACTTGATCCTCTTTACGAAGGTACATAGGCAGCTTACAATACTTTTACCCTAGGTTTAGTCATAATAAGAAAAACTATTACGTCGCCATGTGAACATCATGTTGATTCTTTCAAATGAAGAGTTAAACACCCTTATTTTGAGCTGACTTTAAGGTAAATCTGTATTAACCTGGAAATCTTATGGACGTAATTTATGTACAGAAAGATCTTGAATTATCTTTCCAAAAAAAAAAGAAGCTCATTATTCCAGCACTCCTACTCTGTGTTATGAATTTTCTTCCACATGTGCGCAAAGCTGAAGATTCGAGCACACATATTTTGAGCCAACTTCGAACACAAATCTATACTAATCCGTAAATCTCATGGATTTGAATTTTATATAGATAGAATATATCAAAGTTATCTTTCACTCAAAAAAGTAAGCTCGTTATTCTGATGCTCCTGCTCTGCGTTATGAATTTTCTTTCACATGTGCGTAAAGCTGAAGAAATTTGAAGATTCAAGCAGACAGATTTTGAGCCAATTTCGAACACCAATCCATAATTAATCGTAAATCAAATATACGTGATTTTTATACATTTTAAATATCTTTAAGTTATATTTCCAACAAACAAAGAATCTCATTATTCCGATACTCCTACTCATGCTATGAATTTTCTTCCACATGTGCGCAAAGCTAAATGTATTCTTTTTTTCCCAATAAATATAGGAGACTTGTGGAAAGAAACAATCAAAAGTTTGACTTCAAAAGGAAAAAGTTCATATTTAAACATAAGTCTCTATTTTATTGCTTAAAAAAAAACCACTACACTATAATGAGTGAATCAGAAAATTCTAACCTAATAAAATAAAATCCAACTATGAAAAACTTTGAAGCTTATGATTTCATGGCGGCTTTTCTCGACCGTCTATTCTAGCTTGGCTAATCTCTCAACTTCATAGTTAGACATCACATTATTTGCCTCAATGGTGTAAATATCGCCGTCCGTAATGGTGACATTCTCTTGACTTTTGGAGACCTTCTCTTGATATTTGTTAATAAGCGCAATGACATTCTTTTTCTTGGAAATCAAGGCTTGTAAATCTTTCTCCATATCTGCTAGAGTTGCTTGAACTTTATCCATGGACCCATCTAACTTTTTATGTGTCAGCTTTGCACCATCGAGACGGCATTGCGCATCAGAGAGGGCCTTATCATGTGATTGTTTTGTCGTTTTTTATGATCATAAAGTACATACACTGCGTATGACTAGAATGAGTTCTCTAGATTGTCCTCAAAAGAGAGGAACCAATGGTGGTTGTCATCAAAGCTGAAACTACAAAAGTAGTGTCAAGTGTGGTTCGTCGTCGAAGTCGCAACTGTCACATCCCGAAACCACACCCTAGAAAATAGGGCTATCTCGGATTACAACTGGCGTACTTACCTCTCGGAGGTCTTATACAAGCCCTTACATATCATTCATCGCATAAACATAGTGAAAAGTAGTGCGGAATTAAAACTTTTCACAAAACATATCATAGTCTTTAAAAAATCTTTCACATAAAGTAATAGGAAATACTAAGTCTCAATCTCATCATCTTAAGACACAAGAATACTTGGGACACAGCCCATACAAACTACAAATATAGAAATACTTAGTCTATTGTGCAATGTCTAGCTTGTAACACGTTCAAAGTCTATTGTGCAATGTCTAGATTATGTCCCATACCACCACCTAAACCTCATAAACTTCTCTAATGCTAATAGGTATTCCATATGATGAGAATAGGCAATAATCGACATAGACCATGATAGAAAGACATGGAATCCAAAGTTCTATCCTACTACGATGAGGTTGTTCTACTTGCCAAGGGTAGAACTTAGACACATCCCATGTAGGAACATGGTTAAGGAATATGAAGGGCATACTTTATAATCTAGTCTCACTCTTTAACTAGAACTACTTCCCCTTACCATAGTCACTTGGTGCTAGACTTCTTTCTCATAGAGTAATTCACACATTAGGTTCACATAAGAGGGTTCCATAACAAGTTCATAACCTTATTACATTTACCCTACCAAAGAAGGGTCCACTAGGGCTACCTCACAATCGCGACAAGAATCTCATGACGACTTTCTTAAGGATTCATATGATGCCGTTCCATCCAATTAAACTTAATCCCATCATTCCTTTACTTTGAAGTATACCAGTACGGCTTACAACTTCAACAATCTTAACCTTACCACTAAGTCAAGGTTTTCACATAAAAGACTCTCTTAAGTTCATTTAAGGTCACATGTCATTCATACATTCAAGACAAAGAGTTACAACACCCAAAATCAAGACATAACATATTCATAATCATATATATATATATATATATATATATATATATATAATATATATATATATATCAA
>NC_028641.1:38664948-38699298 GCF_001406875.1 Solanum pennellii
ATATATATATATATATATATATATATATATAATATATATATATATATCAAGCAAGGGACACAAGTCAACCAAGACAAGACACCACATATTTCACTTTTAACCCATAATGCAAGTCATTCTAGAAGCACATAGAAGCAAACCTAACATCTTAAAGTTATACTATATACTACCATAAAATCATCAATGTAATCAACATAGAATCATATAATCAAGTAGGAATAACCAAGACTCAAGCCTAACACTATACACATAATGTCAAAGTCATAGTCTAACATGATAACCTAAGACAACATGAATAAGAGAATACATATATGACTTTACATGTAGATATATATTGCCATGCTTCACATAATAAAACTACACAAACAGTCATATTACTTCAAGTAGTTGCCAACAAGGACAAAATCATCATATTGCATAAAGTAACGCCGACAAGGCCACGTCAATTGCAAGTAAGAACATAACACCGCCACCATAAGTGGACCATACAAATCACAATAGAATCGAAGTATAAATAACATCAATTAAAGTAAATATGGCAGCATACCCCCAAATCATCCTCAACACTTCAATCCAAAATCAACTTACTCAATTCGATAACACAAGACCCTTACCCAAGACCATAACCAACAATTGAACATAAAAACTACAATAATCAATGAACTAAGTCAATTCAATGTATATTAATCAATCTAATACAACCTATAAATCAATTTAATACAATTATTACATCAATGAATAGCCCACATAAAACTACAGAAAAATTCATCAACATTAGGTCAATATCAAGTAACCCACAACTTAGTCAAAATCTAGGGTTCATCCAAATTCATGGGTTCATAGGTAATTTATGTTAAAATCATCAATACAACATCAATTTAATCCATAATAGACCTTTAAAAACAGTTGATGCAAGAACCCATGGTAGAATCATGAAATTGGACAATTCTACTTTGAAAATTTTAGGAAACATCTTGAGAGTTGGGCTCCTTGATGAAACAAGTTTCAAGGATAAATATACATACCTTGATGAAGTTAATTCTTCACTTTGATGAAGAATATCCACTCAAAACGTCACACCAAGATCTTCCTTGATTTTGGACTTCAATAGAGTCTTTGGGAGTTCTTAAGGGATTTTGGGGTTTTTTATTTGGAAGAATGAAATATTCTAAGTGGTAAACACTAATATACATGTTTAAAATACCCTTAATAAATCTCCAATAATATTATTTGTAATTGGTATGAAATTACAATATCACCCCTCAACTTACAGTGAGATAGCGCAGAAAACAGGCCCATCGATGGTTGGACAGTCGACGGACCGTTTGTCCACAAACAGACCGTCCTGTCCCTCCGTTGGTTAGGTCAGAGACTTGTCAAGGTTCCATTCTCAACCAAGACTAAGTCTCAACCGACGACACCCATCGACGGGCGTCGATTGGCCCACGAGCTGTTGATGCCTGTGTCGTTTGGGGCTGCCTGGGATAGTCTTGATACCAAGTCTTAGGTCCTTCCTCAAGGACCCTTGGTTGGTCCTTGGAGATGTTTTCCTGGACGTTTCGAACCCAAACATTATCATCTATGATTTTTATCACCTCTCACATGAGTTTCATCCAAAATGAACACGTAAAACTCGACAAAACATGCCTAGACACACAAGGTCATTTCAAGGCACAACTTTCGAACGTCATGGACGCTCTTTGATGTTTGACCTCCAAACTCCACGAAGCTTGACACACTGCCTATATATGCTGTAATAACTCATTTAAGGACATTAAAACCATATGAATCACACATAATACCACATATGAGGCACATAGGTGACTTAGTCGTTGAACGTATTAGTCGGCCCTTGACGTTTGACTTCCAATGCACCTAATACTTTAGATACTGCCTCTATACCATATATTAGACCTATTTAGGACCTTAGACCAACAATACCAACATGTTAGTCTCTATTTAACCTAAGTCATTTTTGGGGTCTTACAGCAACTGAAAAAAATAACTATTTCATGTGTGGTTCTTCATCAAAGCCACATCTCTAAAACAAGATGAGCCACACCGCAATTGTAGAAAAAGATGTACTAAGTGTGGTTCATCGGAAATCGCAATTTCAAAAGAAAAGGCACCAAATGTGGTTCATCATCAAAGTTGAAGCTACAAAATAGGAGATATCATGTGTGGTTCGTCGTCAAAGCCGCAACTGCAAAAAAGAGAGGATATTTCACGTGTGGTTCATCATTAAAGCCACAACTCTAAAAGAAAATGATACACATATGATTCGTCATCAAAGCCGCAATTGTAGAACAAGATGTACTAAGAATGGTTCGTCGCTAAAACCATAATTGTAAAAGAAGAGGCACAAAGTGTGGTTCATCATCAAAGGTGAAACTACAAATGAAGATGCATGAAGTGGTTCCTAGTCAATTATGGATTACCCTTCAATTTTTATGGTATGATATTGAGGTTGTTTTTGATCCATCGTAAACTTGGTAAAAAAAGTGGCGTGTCTCACGGTGCCAATGGCACGAATCTTCAAATCGGCATAGTGAAAATTATGGCATATGATCTAGCGCTCGTCATGATGAAAGATGTGTCTCATGGGGCCAATGGCACGAAGATTCAAATTAGTATGATGAAAATATGTCATATACTCTCGTGCTTGTCATGATGAACGATGTGTCTCATGGTGTCAATTGCACGAAGCTTCAAATCGATATAGTGAAAACTATGACATATGCTCTAGAGCTCGTCATGATTAAAGAGGCGACTCACGATGCCAATTGCACGAAGTTTCAAATTGACATGATGATTAGAAAAAATAAATCTCAATCAATAAGGAAATCAATATGCTGCTCTTCGGCGAAGATGCAGAGAAGTGAACTCATGGATGTTGCGCAAAGTCAATTGGATTGCTAACTTTTAAAAATATCAAATTTGGTGAATTCATAGGAATTTTGATTTTGATTTTTTGTATATCATGTATATTTAAGAGTTTATTTTCTATCGAATCAAGTCACTCTCCACTCGAGCTCTCCTACACCAAGATGCAAACGTTTTGGTGAGACTCCACAACATGCAAAACAATAATGACAGAATTGAAGACCAACTTAAAAAAAAATTAATTCTCGTCAATTCATGAGGTGTTTTACCTTATTTTTTGATATGTTGTAGACTTTTATATCTAGTTTGTATAGTCGCTAGTCATTCCGAATCTCCTACACAAAGATAGAGACATTTTAGTGGAACTGCATAGAGCTATATAAAAAAAAGATAGATCTGATAGCAAACTTCAAAAATCAATTACTGCCAATTCTGAAGGATTTTGGTTTTGAATTTCGGTTATGTCGTAGCATTCTGAGTCAAGTTTCTAGAACACCAAGTAGATCATGATTTCAATATTTCTACAACAAGTTATGCACTTCCTACTGCAGGCATTGTGCTGAAAAAAAGTGAAGAAAATTGAGTTTTATATGCCTCAAATTGACAATCGATCCTTGTAAGCGCATGTGTATTTATAGAAATCAAATTACATAAATTTTATTCCTACAAAAATTATGGAAAATTGTAATGATGGAAATTTTATTTCCTACAAATTATGATAATTATGGTAAAATTTTATAGGAATTATATTATGGAAATTTTCCATGGGAATCAAATTATGGAAATTCCATAGAAACCAAATTATGGCAAGTTTTCATTATAATCAAATTATGAAAATTTTCCAAAGAAGTCGAGTTATGGAAATTCCATAAAAAAAATAAATAATGTCAAGTTTTCATAAGAATAAAATTATGAAAATTTTCTAAGAAATCGAGTTATGGAAATCTCATAGAAACCAAATTATGGTAAAGTTTTCTCGAAAACTACATGAACAAATATTCTCGAATAAGAATAGACTCGCGTTGTGAAAATTTAAATTCCTTGCGTTCTATTCAACTGAAAGCCTAAATTTGTGTTGAAATCATAAGGTCTCTACCACCAAGTTAAGCTTGTAGACGCAATCCTTGCTCATTGACTTGGCGGTCATTCCGTAGTTGATGACCAAAATGAAATTATCCCACTATGAAGAAATGTCATTCGATAAGTCTTCATAAGCTTGAAACACTTCAAGTCGAAAATGAGTTGATAAATAACTGAAAGTCAAATGACCTCTTACAAATTAGAGAATATTGTCATGAAGACTCTAGTAAATATTGACCTTAACATATTGGTCATTTCTCATGAAGCTTTGAATGTCTCGTGAAAGATCAACTACGACGAAAAAAACATTTGCTTCACAAATACTTCAAGGCTTGTCTTAATAAGTTTGCCAAATCGAGCACCCCAACAAGCGTTGAAGCAGGGAACTTGTAGAAAGTGAAGTTTTATTGATAAATCCATTTTAAGTTTGGATTAAATCTTAAATTCACCATACGTTGACCAAGTCAAATTACTGGTTAATAAGGTCGAGTTAATCTCTAAGTCATAATTGTATGACTTAAATCAAGTCCAAATCACTTGGGCCAGTCCATTAAGTTGACAAGATGAGCCCAACTCATGTGCCTCAAAGCAGGAGGCATTTGTAGACAATGAAGTTTTATTGATAAATTCATATTAAATTTGGATTAAATCTTAAATTCACCATACGTTCACCAAGTCAAATTATTGGTTGATAAAGTTGGATTAATCTCTAAGTCAAAATTGTATAACTTAAATCAAGTCCAAATCACTTGGGTCAGTCCATTAAGTTGACAAGATGAGCCCAACTCATATTTTTCCGACCCAGGGGTAAAAAATTACTCGAACCAAAATACCCTAAATCCCTAACTCAAGCCTATATAAAAAGGCCTTCTTCTAATCAAAAGAACATACACAAATACATACACACATGAATATATAATTGCTCTTCAGTGGTAATCTACAAGTCTTCAGCATACAAAGAGGTCTTCGCTCTAAGTGTTGAGCCACAAGTATTTCGCCAAATCAAGAACATCTGTGAAGAGAAGAATTAGGGGATTACATATCTTTTTGGGATATTTTATAAAGATTGTAACCTTCGCAGTAATTCAAATACAAATAATATTGTTTGCTTGCTATTTTTCCTTTCCTGTTTATTGTATTTCAAGATTGAAACTTTAGATGCTTACAGTTTAATATTTGTAATTATACTGAAATTACTATGTTAATATTTTTTTTTAAAAAATAAAATACGAGTGTAAACCCATTCATTAGAAAATGTAAGAGAGAATCATCTTCGATTCAAATGACCCAAGAATAAATAATACAAAGAGAAAAACAAACAGCCTACTCTTATTCCAAGTTCAACTGATGTATACATTACAACTCCAATTCTCAAATCAATTCAAGAACCTCACCGGACCTGAGACATCTATGATAGCTCTGGCTGATCATCCTTGAGTTAATGTTGTGGAATTGTAACTTTCATGTGCTTGAGTGAGATCCACAAGGACATTCAAGCCTCTCACGAATGCCATGGATTTAACATCAACGAAGACTTCTTCAGATCCACCAACATCTTGGACCATTGCTCTCGAGATAAGATCACTCTTACAATTCACTTGGGTCTTCACTCAAAATTCTCTCTAATCTTCCTGAGCAACACAACAACACATCAAATCCACCACAAATTGCGTAGGATCCCGTGGGCTTGAGCTAACACTTAGATCCTAAGACTCCATATTTTTTATCTCCCACGAGCTCTTCGAAGGATCGTCAAGAGGACTACGATTTGTTTGGGGACATAGTGATTTTCACTTGGTCATTGCTCAGTTTTGCTTTTTTTCGCTTCCTCAGCTTCATGAGCCCTCAAATGGCTCATCATCATGATCATGACCCATTTGGGTCTTCGTGATGGTTGGTTCAACTTCACTTTCTTCTCTTTTTTCTATTTTTCATGTCCAAGTGTTTTACTTGTTGAATCAGAAATAAACACATCATATTTACATAAAACTACCTAAGTTCTAGCCTTAATCCTTAGTTATGAGCGTCAAATGTGCCAATAGCTCACAACACATCACTAAAGCTATTGAATATAAATTGAGAGTCGAACTAAGCGTATTTGGCTTCAGAGTGCCTAAACCATGAATGATGTAGCACAAAGTATACATCATTACTTGGAATATATTGAGAATGCATGACATAGATACAATGTAGAATAATAATATAGTTGAGCAATATAATAATGAATATGGAAATAGACTGTACGGAAGTGTAATTGAAATATGAACTAAATGCAATGAACAAATACTAATCATGTAACTAATATGTTGAAGTGAATGCTGATAACATGGTTAATGCAATAAGAGTATGAATGTGGGAGATACTATTAATCGACATAAACCACGTGAGCTAAACTATAGTCCGATGTATACAACCCAACGAGAGGACCCAATATACCTTGTAAGGGGTGTAAAAGCATGATTGTAGTGTGATCACTAAAAACTGATGCCTAATGGAGGGGACTTTTGAATATGCATTGGCACATAGTTCTGGAACTGTGAGGGAATGCTAAACCCTAGTACAACTAGGTTTTAAGTCAACTCCTAACTGAATGAAAAGCTAAAATGCACTCAATTACTAAGTACCTTAAAATTCGTACATGTTATCTAGGAATGCACATAAATATATTGAAAGTTATGGCATTAAATTTCTAAAGCATGATTTGTTGACTAATATTCCAAGAAAGTGTATTTCACGAGTTTATAGTTTATACAAGCTAGGGTTCTGAACGCTATACATGCAAATTACATTAAATCACCAAGCATATTATCTAGATCATGTAACTATATCAATGAAAATCACAGTAAATCTTTAAAATTTGGAAACCCTAGGAATGAACAGTTTATGAGAAATTGAGGTAGTGACTGAAGTCTAGGGACCTAACATGTGAAAGGGACCTACTAGTCAAATCTCACATACATGGTGACAAAATCCGTGAGGCTGAACTTTGAAGAATACACTTTCTTGTTCTCGAGAAAAATGGTAAATGTTTCCTCTTCTTTTCACTCTAAGTTGGGTGATTATTAGAGAATGAGGGTTCTGGGTATTGTCTGACTAGATTACTAGGCTTAGACTGAGTAAAACGATGTAGTTTAAGTACCAAAGTATAAAATAGGAGACCAATACAAATTTGTCTTAAATACTGCCTAAGTGACTTCAAGACAGGCTTCACGGGTCGTTATGATGACCAAGGCCAATCTAGCCACTTGTGAAGTTGGCCTGCCCTGCAAGGCTTCACTCAAATGGGCATAACTTTTTACTTTGAGCTTGGAAATAGGCAAACTTGGTCGTGGTGGAAAGATAACTAAAAGAACTTTAATTTGTTAGGTCATAAGCAAACTAATTCATTTTGTGCTGAAAGATATTGTTGTTCAAAGTTGACCCTAAAATCTAAGTTTGACAAGTGCCCTTCATGGACGACTTCATGGTCCATTTGGAGCTCATGGACCACTTAAATGTCTATGGTGCTTATCCAGTGACTTTGGGGGAGGGGATGAAATATAACTTAAAAGTTTATGAAATCACTTCAAGACAGGCTTCATGGTTCATCATGATCACCATAGCCCATCAATGGGCCGTGAAGATGATCTACCTGACAAGGCTTCACTAGTACGAGAATAATATTTTACTCAAGACTCAAAATTAAGCAAATTATGTGGGGTTTAGAAGAGGACTCAAATAATTTTAGTTTTATAGATCATGGGACACCTAAATAATTTTGTATTTAATGATATGATCGTTTGAAGTTGACCCAAACCTCATGGTCGATCCAGCCTCTTTCATGAGCCACTTCCCGGCTCGTGTGAAGCTCCATGTGGTACTTAATATTAGACGTGGTGGTTTTGTGTCCCCCTCATGGACCACTTCATGACTATTGAAGAGCTCCACGAACCATTTAGTGGTCCGTGGTCTTTCACCTTTTGCTTGGTGCATAACCATGAGAAGGGTGACGGGTTGGGGTCTTCTTTAGGGAACATAGAACCCCTCTGTGGTTTGCCTTTATATCTTGTTCAATCTTAGCTCTAACTTTTTGGGTGTTACAATATCTCTTCCTTCGGATCATCCTCACATGAAGTCTAAACAAGATGAGTTTTGAGGAAAAAGTTGAAATCCCTACCAACCAAATACTAGAAAGTAATATCTAACTGAATTGAGTTTTATGAACATGAAAATATGCTGAAATGCAAGGATAATTGAGGGAACAAGATACTAATACTGAATTACACAAGAGTAAACTAAGAGAATGGAGGAAACAATTACCTAAAGCTGAAATGGAATCGGAAGGAAAGAGATGCTAGACAAGCGAACCTCATGCGACCTGATGCAGATTTAGGCATAGTCCTCCGCCGAATTTGTAGTCTTGATATCCTAGAACTGAGCTGACTCAGTAACTCTCTCCACTATCACCCAAATTGAGTCATCTTGTCTGTGAGTACGATGTAAACCCATCATTAAGTCCATATTTATCACTTCCTACTCCCATGTGGGAATGCTAATTTTTTTATTACACCTCCTAATTTCATATGTTCTACTTCAACCAACTGACATTTAGGACACAAAATCTAAGATGTCCCTCTTTTTGTCGTTCTACCAATAGACTTCCCATAGATCACCGTACATCTTAGTGGAACCCAAATGAATAGAATATCTGGAATTATTGTATTCTGTAAGGATATGCTGCCTCAACTAACAAGTATTTGGAACACATAAACGACCCTAGTAATGTAGTACACCATCTCACCCTTGGAAGAAAACCTTAATTTTTTTTCTAATGAACTACATCTTTTAATTGAAGTAATATAGGATCATTGTCACGATCCGAGCCTACACCCTGAACGTGGTCGGCACTTGAGAATCATTGTTGGTCCCCAAGCGAACCCTAATCTTTGTTGACTACAAGCGGAAAACTGATTCAAGCATAAAAAGCTTAAAAATTGAATAAAATCAATAACTTAATTACAAAGCTTTAACTTACAAGATTAATTCTAAATAAAAATATTACATTCAACTCCCCATAAAATAGGCTCTTTAAGTCGTCAAAACATTTAACAAAATAAATAATATAGACTTCTCAACTATATTAACTATATATGAAGTCTCTAAATGATAAAGATAGAAGTCGGGACAAGACCCATGACATCCTATCTAAACTAAAGGGTAAATGAAATCCTCCAGAAGCAAGGAGTCTCACTATATCTAACTCAAACTCTCGGATGTTTCAACGAAGCTTCGGTTGATGATCCTGAATACCTATGTCTGCATCATCAAAAGATTCAGACTAAATGGCTAAATATATGGAATGTACGATAATGCAAGGAAAACCTAAAGCATAACATAAGCTTGAACTTGATAAAAATGGGAACATACTTAGCTCTTTTCAAACTTACTCATCTCAAACAATACTCAAGGATAGGATACTCAAATTCAAAGATATGATACTCGACTTAAAATACTCAACTCATGATACTCAAAGATAATGCACTAGTAAAAGATACATTGTATGGAAAGCTTTATAAAATACAAAAATAACTTAGTTCGTTAAAAATGCAATAACAAACTCAATTTTACTTATACAGTAAAGTAATATAGTTTCTTTAGAAGATTCCCTAACCGACAACCACCACTATGAGCGTAAGTGGTTATACAGCGTCTTTCTCACGCTGTGTCCTATACTTTGCATCATATAAAATGCTTAACTTAGTGGATCCACTAGCTTAACTTGAGTGATCATCTAAAAAGTATGATCCTTTAATACCCATGATAGATACACGATTTATGGAGACTTAAGTTAATATGAACTCATATCCCCATATCGGCTCAATACTACTTCCAAAAATATTTAGCTAACATATTGTAAAACCAAGTTCTTTCTTTGGTTTGAGATAATTAGGAAAAACTTAACTTACCAGCTCTCTTGGAATCAATGTTCCCTTTCTTTGTCAAATCTGGAAACATTTTAAAGCTCTTTGGGAATATATAGTCCCTATATACTTCTTTGAAGAAAAGACTTCCATCTTTACTCTTTACTCTTTACTCAACTTTAACTTTAAATCTTAAAACAAAGTTAAAATATTTGTAAAAGACTTGTTAAAATATGGTTCATGCTGAAATTATAGACGTGAACGACTCAATGAAAGGTTTTCAATAACCATAGATGGAACTCAATACTTGGAACTCAAGAACTTCAATGATACTACTCATTTAAAGAATGCTCAACTTAGTGAGTTCATGTAGAATTATGAGCATGAACTACTCAACTCAAGGACTCTACAACACTGTTCATCTCAAGATTGTTTGAATTGTAGGGTTCATGTGGAATCATGTGCAAGAACTACTCATTTCAATGACTATATGGGTAACATCTAATAGTCCCATGACTAGAATATAAACTCAAAGGGGTTAGAAACTTATTACTCAAGACATAGAACTTGAAGATGCTACTCCTCTTAAAGGTACTCAACTAATGCTCATGCGGAAGTTATGGGCAAGAACGACTCGACTCTAGGGTCAAAACATCAATAAGGATATCATGTATACTAATCTTCTCATTCTCATATTTACTTCGTCAAAACTTAGCTCAAATCGATAGTTGATCTCTAAGGATTCACACTCGAACTCAAAGACTTTCTTGAGCACTACTCTTAACTCTCTCTTGAATATGAATTATGAATTCAAGAATTACGGTTCATGATATGAAGGATATATGTGATAGTTTAGATTCATGAATGCATACTCTTCAGTTTTACACTTACTTGCTCGAGTCCTAAAACAAGTTACTAGAAGTTGTAGATGACTCTTCAAAAGGACTTTCTTATAACGTTTAAAATAATTCTCAAAACTTAAATATCAACTCTACCTTGAATTGAATCATGAATTCAAGGTTAGATCGTTTTAGGAATGTGTTTTTGTGATTAGAAGTAGCTTAGATTAGTTAGAATCTAAAAGGAGTGAAGATACACTTTAAACGAGCTCAAATGGAGTAACCGAAGACAAAGTGGATGGGGCAGGCAACCATGGCGCTATGGTTGGCGCGGGGCAGAAGCCCCTAAAGTTCAGAGGAGGGTTTGGGGCGCTCTATCTGGCGCATCGCACCAGGTCCCAACCCAAAAAACTTGACGAAATTCTTTGCTCGTTTTCTCAACCTAATTTGCCTAGAATCGAACGATTTCTTCCCCAATCACTTGGATTCAATTATTTTAATTTAATTACACCATAATCTAATAAAAACAATCGAATTACTTAATTTTACCTCAAGAAATCATCAAAACCAAACACAACAAGATTTAGAATGAACTTCAAGAACACTTATCAAGAACTTATCAAGGACTCTAATGTTTCAACTTTAAGAATGAAATTTCGCTGAAAATAAAATGATTGGCTTGTGAGTGAACTAACCCAACACTATGTAAGCTTACATATCTCCTAGGGATCAAAACCATGGTGAAAATCCACGACATCACGTAAGAATCTCGACGAACGCTTGATCCTCTCCTTTTTTTTCCTCTTTTTTTTTCTCTTTTTTTCCTGAACACTCAAATAAAACTCTAGGTGTATCTTAAGATTATGAAACTAAATATCATACTATTATACCCCTAAAATATTACTAAAAATGAATCAAATATGTTTGGGTAAATACCCCTCACTATTTCTGGCTAACTTTCTTTAACTGAACAACCTAACTTCAAAAAGTCAGATCTCACTAATCCAAACTCAGAACTTAGCAAACTTGGTGGCTTTTAAAATATAATTCAAATATCTTTCCTATGGTAACTTATATCAAACCTAAATCATCATGTGCTGGGAGTTATAATCGTCTAAAGTTGACCTGATACTCATACTTATCTTAACTATCAAAATTTCATACTCTTTTATTATTTCCAATTTAGTTCTTTTTAGAACTCAAGGTGATACATCTAGTGACCTAATGTTGATACTTAAGAACCTTTTAATTACTTAGCAAAAACTTTCTCACTATGAAGTATGGTTCGAGTCTTAGTTCAAATAAATTTCTGGGGTGTTATAATCACTATCCTGTTTTTCCTTGACCTCTGCTACCAATGAAGATTTTGATCCATTCTGAACTCTCAAACAACCATCTGACGTTTCTATAAGGATAAATCCTAAGAGAGAAAGCCTATGAGTATATTTGGCTTACTCTTTCTTTCTTTCTCAACCTGATACACTACCCATGAATAATCCTACATTGTCCTTTCCCAGATCGTAGAGTACATTCATGTCATTGCCGATGAGAATTTCAAGCCATCTCTTCTGACAAAAGATTCAAATCTTTTTAGGTGAGCACATACTGGAGGCTCTTATGATATGTGAATACATCAACATGAACACTACACAAGTAATGTCTCCAAATCTTTAGGGCAAACACTATGACTGCAAGATTGAGATCATGAGTCGGGTAGTTCTTCTCATGGACATTAAGCTTCCTAGAAGCATAATTTATGAACTTACCTTGCTCGTCAATACACAACCTAGGTTGTCTTTAGATGCATTGAAATAAAACACATAACAATCTAACCCTTTTTGTAGAGTCAACACCGGAGCTACAGTCAACATGGTCTTCAAAATTACAAGTTTTTCTCACACTCATCTGATCACTGAAACTTAACCTGTTTTTTAGATAACTTGATAAATGTGGAAGTTATGGATGATAATACCTCAAAAACCTCGTATTATAACCAATCAACCCCAATAAATTTCTGATGACAGTCGGAGAGCTGGGTATGGGCCATTGTTTTACTGCCTAAATTTTATTCCTTCGCTAGATACCACATGACCAAGTAATGCTACAGGCTGTAACCAAAATTCACATTTACCGAGCTTAGCGAATAGTTGGCATTCTTTGAGAGATTGTAGAACAACTCTTAGATTAGTCATATGCTCTTCGTTATCCAGAGAATAAATAAGGATATCATCAAGAAAGACAATGACGAAAAAATATAAATACTATTAAACTCCTTTTTCATTAAGTCCATGAAAAATATTGGAGAATTTGTTAGTCCAAAAGAAAAAACTACAAATTCATAATATCCATGCATACCGAGTACTGGAGGTTGTCTTCGAGATATCACTACCTCTAACTCTGAGCTGATGGTACTCGTATTTAGGGTCTATCTTAGAAAAGAAACTAGCACCCTGAAGTTGGTCAAGAAAGTCATCAATAGTAGGGATGAGATACTTATTATTATAGTGATTTTGTTCTTTTCATGATATTCTATGCACATCATAACAGAACTGTCTTTCTTTCGCACGAACAATACTTGAGAACCCCATGGACAGATGTTAGACCTGATGAAGCCTTTATCTAGGAAGTCTTTCAATTGTTCTTTCAATTTATTAAGCTCAGTTGGACCCATTCTATAAGGAAGAATAGAAATAGGCTTAGTATTTAGAAGGAGATCTACTCCAAAGTTGATTTGCCTTTTGGGAGGGACTCAAGAAAGATCATCTGGAAATACTTGTGGAAACTCATGAACAATTGAGTCTGAGTCAATAGTTGGGTTTTAGAGTTTGAATCCTTAACCCAAATAAAATGATATAAATACCCTTTAGAAATCATCTACTTATCCTTAGGTAAGTGATAAATCAACCTATAAGCACTGAGTTACTACCCTTATACTCTAGGATTTTCCCGTTAGGAAACTGAAATCGAATGCTCCTAGTTCATCAATCGACTGAGGCATGAAAAGAATAACCAATACATGCTTAGAATGATATTGAAATCAATCGTTTCTAAGTTTACAATGTCTATTGAGGTGACTTTCTGGGAAATTGTGTCTGAGCAATTTTAGTATATCCGTCTACCTATAACTTGGTCATCAACTAGAGACTAAGAAGGCTTCTGAAAGAATTGTGGATTGATACCAAAGTTTATGTTATATATAGGGAGTCACAAAATAAACTATAGACCCTAGATCTAACAATGCATAATCATGTAAATGTAAGACTTGTAACAACCAGTGGCCACATCAGGAGAATGCTCCTGGTCCTAGGGTGAGCCTGGAGATCATATAACCTACTCTGGCGCTGACAGCCATGTGTACTAGAGGACACACCCTGTTGAGTGGATTGATTTGCTTGTACTACTGAAGTAGTACATTTTAGCCATGTTATTTCCTTGTCCCTGCTTTGCAGAAGGGCAATCCTTCAACCTATTACAAGACTGGCCGCATGAAAACACCCCTTTCTGCTTTCAAGACACTCACCTCTAGTTCTTACCATACTTTGGGTAAGTTGGAAAAGTCCAATTACCCGAGTCACTCCTATATGACTTAGACCCTAACTCCCTACCTTTCTGATCCCATCAAAACTTGGGAACAAAGTGCTAGCAGATGAAAGTACTAGGACTGTAGACTTTTGCTAAAATTGTGAGCGATTTCCCTCGCTTGAATTTTTCTGAGAGTATTCATAATTACATGTTCTAGCCTTTTTGTTATACTTATCCATTTCCCTAAGTTTATCTCCCTCAACCTAGTAAGCATGATTTATGAGTCTGGAGATCTATATCCCTAAAAACATAACATTCCCGCACTCAGCCTTTATTAAATCAGATATTCCAAACAATAACTTGCTCACTTGTGCCTTTGAATCAACAACCATATGTGGAGCATACCTAGAGATTTGAGTGAACTTCAACTTGTAATCTTGGACTGACATTGAACCCTGTTTCAAGTTAATAAACTCCTTGGCCTTAGCCTCCCCTAACTCTCTCAGGAAGAACTTGTCAAGAAAAGCTCCAGTAAAATTGTCCCATGAAACAAGAGCTGCATTTTCACCTCTGTTTTCCTTCCACTACATAAACTAGATATGAGACACATCCTTCAGCTGATAGGATGCTAGCTCAAAAAATCAGTACTGGTCATTTCATTAATCCAAGAGTTCTCTTAACCTCATCGATCAAGTTTTATGGGTCCTTACCAACTGTCGACCCTAGAAAATTTGGCAGATTCATACGAACGGAGTCTCGAACCCTAGTTGTAGTTGATCGACTTGTGGAGTTTCTAGAATCAAGAGTATGTTGATTGGCTTGGTTGGCTATTGTTTGAAACAATACCTGGATTGTATTATAGAACTTTGCATTCATAACCTCTTGGTTCGGGAATGGAGGAATTATGTTAGTATTGTTGACATTAGCATCTTTTACGTTATCTCTACAAGGAGGCATGATCCAAAACGCATAACTATGGATTAGAAGGGAGAAATTGAATCACACCTCACAAACGATAATAATGGTCAATGAAATGAAGTTTTTTCTTAGAACACTTTGTAGTCTCCCCCTTATAGATGTGTCACACTTCATACCCATAAAAGAGACTCTACTTAGTTTGACTATTAGATACCCTAGGACTGTTGAGCCTGATGCTCTAATAACAAGTTTTTTACACCTTGAGGTTATCCCCTAGATGTAGCATGGGACATAGAATCACATATGACCCCAAGCTAACCTTGGGTGTGGCATATCACAAGCATACAAATAAGAAATCGGAAGCATAAAAGTAAAGTGAGTCACATCTAAAAGAATCTCAAGTGAGAATATAATTGAATGTCAAAGGGGAAACAACCTAAAACAACTTAATATTGCCTCTATGTCTGAAAGCCTCTACTACTGATGATGGACCTGAACGACTCGACTCAAGGGGTTAAATAACAATATGAAACTCATGTATACGACTCTTCTCATTCTCATACTTACTTTCTCAAAACTCGATTTTAAACTCAAGTATTGGCTTTGAAAAACTTCTCAAGATTTATAACTCAAAATAGAGTTCATGCTGAATTATAGACATGGACAAATAAACTCCAGGGTTTAAATAAAATATAGAAACTCAATAATTAGAGATGGAATTTTAAAAAGAACCATGAACTCAAGAACTCAAATCAACTTACCTTAAGAATACTCAAATCTAGGGGTAAAATCCTAGATTTATCTTTTACTAATCTAAATGTAGATGTAAGAAGTAATGAGGAACTAGTCCAACACTATGATAACCTTAATTATCCGAAAGAACAAGGTTCTTGAAGAATCTTGTTGAAGAACTTAATTAGAAGCCTTGAAATTGTAGCTTAAAGGTAAACTACCAAGAAAACATTTCTTGAGATTCTTGAATGAGTTTCTTGAAATCTCTATGGCCAAGAGTTATGATTTTTATTGTATGGACAAATTCTAGTTGAAAAGAATGGAATTCTTGGAGAACAACTTACCTTTAAGAAGAATCTTGGAAAAGAATGAAAGAATCTTGAATGGAGTCTTCTATTTTGATTTTTACTTATGAAAATATTATTGTTTTGAGCCTTTTATTAATCAAGCTTTTTGTAGGGTTTTCTTAAAATTAAAATGACAAAAAACGACGCTTTTAATGTTTTCTATCATCTAGTTTGTAACAACACTGTATCAGGTTACTAAGATAGTCATAAATTTTTACTTAGAAATTGGGTTGACACGAAATTAGTGGCGTTCGAAAGTGGATTGAAAAAAACTTAATTTGATAGGTTACGGGCCACGTAACTCTCTATATTCTAAGAGATATCACCATTTGAAATCTACCAAAGTAGAATCTTACATCAAAACTTATTCGACAAGAAAACTTCGAGAACACTTATCAAGGACTCATCAAGAAATCCAATTGCTCAATATTTATGGATATATTCACAAAAGAAACTCATGATTGGCGTGTTGTTGAACAAATCCAACACTATGGAAGCTTACACATCTCAAAAAACTAGGTTCTTGGCGAAATTTTGAATTTCTTGAACAAACCGCTTGAAACTTTGATTTTTTTTCTCCTCTTGAATCTTCTGTCTAATCTCTAAACTCTTTTGGAAATGAATAAACTGATTCTAATCATTTTAGACTCTTAAAAGCTTACTAAAAACATTTAAATTCAATTGGGTAAGGAAGATACTAAAATACCCCTCATATTTCGGGTAACTTTCCTTATTTGGACAGCCTGACTTCAAACAGACATATCTTCTCATACAAGCTCAAAAATTAGTAAACTCAGCAATGTTGGAATGGATTCCCACACCTTTAATTGAATATCTTATGGGTCTCCTAACTTATCATGTGCTAAAAGTTATGGTCATTTGAAGTTGACACAAAACTTAATAGAACTAAGGAATGATTTGAATTAATTCTTTTTAGTTTTTTTTAGAACTCAAGGTGCTATATATAATGACCTTAACACTTAAGAAAAAAATTAAATTCTATGATAAAAACTTACTCACTACAAATAATGGTTCAAGTCTTAGCTCAAAAAAAAAATTGGGGTTTTATGTCCCCCTAATGGGCCATTTCATGGGCCATATTAAGCTCTACGTACTGTTTAGTGGTCTATGGTCTTTCACCTTTTGCTTGGTGAACAACCACGATCAGGGTGATGGCTTGTTTTCCTCTTCAAGGCACGTGGATCCCCTCTTTGGTTTTCCTTTCTCTCTAGTTAAATCTTAGTTCTTATTTTTGAGGTGTTATATCAACCACTTGATCTAGCCTCACTTGACTTGAGAATACTTCAATGAATTAAAGCATTGGGAATTATTTTTAAAAATACTAAGTTGAGGTGTCTACATTCACAAAGTTAGAGTGCTTACTTACCAACTGAGACCATGTTGAGTATATGTTTATGTATTATTCTTTTTTTAGCATACAATTGGAATGGAAAAAATATGTAAATGAACATTTACTATCTCGTCTTGAAGATATGTTATTTACATTTTCTTCCTCAAAAAGAATAGAAATGTTGTAATTTGTTGTTTTAAATATCTCACTATTCAAGAGTCTTGATTATTGTAAGTTACATGGCATTAAATATTTATTACTCTCTCCCTTTTTTTCCTCTGTCACTTGCTTTGATTGAAAAGAAATATTTCACTTCGCCGCTCCGTCACACTCCTGTTCGGAAGTTGTCTTGCACTTTTTCTCTTAATAGTTAGATATTTTTCCCTTGAATTTAGAATCTTAGATTAAAGAATTAACAAAAAAGTGAGAAGGTCGAGATTTTTTTTTTCATCCATTTAGAACTTTTGGGATGTATGGATTAATAAAAAGAGTCAATGATAGCTAAATCATTTTTTTCGTTGGTTTCATTTTATTCTACTCAATTTAAACAAATTTTGTTTTTTAAAGTGTGAACGAATGTGGTTTCAGGTTCTATGTAATTTTATTTGGTAAAATTTTTGAACTTGCATAATGAATTTCTTCAGTTGATAAGTGAGAAATTTCATATCTATGTAAAACTAGATAATATATAAGCTTATATTTAATATTTTTAAGTTATATAATTTAATATAGAACATCAAAATGTGAATTCTTGGAACTAAGTATAATAATTATTTTCTACACAATGAATATACTTATTATATGTGTATACTTCAATATAACCAGAGAGAGAAAAGACATAAAGTCGCTATTGAAGTTGTTTTGGATTTTCAGAGACACCTTAACTTTGCAACTATTCTATTACCCCACTCAACAATTTTGCACAGATGTTATTTTACCATTTTTCGATCAGCCCCAATTTTTAACAAGCTAGTGAGTTCACACCCCAATCATTACATGACACGTGTTAATTAAAAATATAATTTTTTTTAACTAATTTTTTTCCTTTATCTTTTTCTTTCTTTATTTTTCTCTCTCGTACTTTAAATTTTCATTTGATTTATCTTAAATTTCATTTAATCTTCCACCTTCCACTTTTATCCCTTCATTTTCTTTTTTTTTTTCTTCCCCCCCCAACCCCCCCCCCCCCATGTCAAATTGAAACTCATTTTAATTTTTTTCTTTTCTTTTTTGTTCTTCTTCTCCAGTCAAGTTCTTTATAAAATTCATACTATTATTTAGACTTTATTGAATTATTGATGACAAAATTAATTATTCTTTTAAGAAAATTTAAAATTTTGAAGGTATCATCAATTACTCATTTCATATACATTCAAAATTAGAAATGATAATTTTAAAACTAAAGAGAGTAAAACTAATCGCAGTTAAAAAAAGGTGAAGTTGTGGTAAAAATGACATTGAAAATAAGAAGTTTCAATGGATGGAGATGAAAATCAATTTTGAAAAGAAAGAAGAAAGAAAGAGAAAAAGAAAAAAAAAGTTAAAATAATAAAAAAAATATGAAAATATATTTTATAAAAAAATACTTATAAAAATAAAATTATATTAGTTATTTTAGGGTGCTCACTCTCTTTGAGAGAGTGCACACCACTCTCTTGTTAGATGAACGAAAAATGATGCAATTAAATCTATTCAAAATTGTTTAGTGGGGTAATAGGACGATTATAAAGTTAAGGTGTCTTTTTAAAAATTCGGGACAAGTTCAATGGTGACTTTATGTCTTTTCTCAACCAGAGACAATAACTTTGTAGAAAATAAACAACAAAGTATAAAACATGTACTCAAAAACAAAAACTAATATCATAAGCAAAAATTAATTAGTGTAAAAAAACATACCATGATATATAGAAATAGAATTAAATAGAAAGGAAAAAATTATTCTACTTAATGCAAAATGTCCCCCTTAAGAAAACTAGTCCACTCCAATACCAGAGGTTTAGAGAATTACATCCTCTCAGGATGAAACAATTTCATGCACCAACTTATTGATAAAAAAATAGTGGTGTTAGTAAGTCACTCAACAGGATCAAAGTACATGAACATTTAATTTTTCGGAAGTAGAAGAAGAAGACCAGAATTTTTTTTGTTTTAAAATGAGAGGGAATACCACTATATAGACAACAAAGGGTAGTGTGAACAAATCTTTATTGTTCCTTATCAGAAAGGTTACAACTATTTAGAAAAATTACAACCCTTGGAAAAGTTCACAACATTTCATAAAAGTCGCAACTTTTCATGAAGTTGCAACTCTTCATTAAAGTCGCAACTTTTCATATTAGTCACAACTTTTGATAAAAGTCGCAACTCTTCATTAAAGTAACAACTTTTCATTAAAATCATAATTTTTTGTAAAAGTCACAACTCGTTCATTAAAGTCGCACTTTTCATAAAAGTCACATCTTTTCATGAAAGAGGAAGGCTAGTTTTGAAAATAAATAAATTTAAAAGAAAATTTTTGCTTATGATGGAGCCATGCAGGCGGTTTAGGTTTCTTTTTTATTTTTTTATATAAATATAAATATATGAAGAGTCCATAATTGGATCAAACTATCACCAATTAAAAAAAATAAAAAACAAATACAACATTCTCTCCTTATCTTGCACGTTTCTCCCCTTTTCACGTTTTTCTCTAAAAAAAATATTTTCACCTTTCAAGTTCCCAGATTTTCTTCATTCTTTAAACATAATTTATTCAAAATTTGATTCTTCAACAAAACCTATGCATTAAATCAAGGATTTTCATGATTGATAAATAATCAGGTATACATTATTTCATCAAATTTCGAATCTGGTTAAGGTAATTTCGATTAGGTTTTTAGATTTCTTTTAATTTATTTTTAATATCGCCATTTATTTTTCACATTGTTCATATTATGGATTTTCCGTGATTATTCTAGATTTGTATGCAAGTTTGTTTACATATTCAGTCACCTTCCTTTGGAGATTTTTACTCCAAAATGTTGACTATGCGGTTAAAATGGTTCAAGAGAGGTGATTTATGTTTCTTCATGATTCTATCCGCATTCAAGTTCAAGATAGAAATGTCAAGGTAAAGACACTATTAATAAATTATAAAAAATTGGGTGCAGAAGATTTTGAAAAACTCGATGAAGACCAAGGTTAGAACATTTTCCTATTAGTTTGTTTTGTCTTTATAATTTCTTTTAGAATTTTGTATTATTTCTCAATTTGTATTCAAACCATTATACATGTTGTTAATATTTGTATTCATTCAAAATCTTATGTTACATAGTCAACGAGTCTTGTGTTTTTTCTTGATTTGTATTCATCATAAAGTCATGCTAACTAGTTATGTATTATATTTATAGGAAGAACAACTTTCTATTAGTTTTTTTTTGTTTTTATAGTTATTTTCTTCAGAAGTTTGTATCATTTATCAATTTGTATTCAAACCAGCATGCATGCTATTAATATTTGTATTTATTCAATATCTCACATTTCATAGTTTATGAATCTTGTATTTATGTTCTTAATTTATATACATTCCAAAGGTTAACCAACTAGTTATGTATTTTATTTAAGAATGATTACAACAAATATTTATTTGTTGCTTTTCAGTTTTATTTTTACTTTTCCATCATATTATTTTTGTATTTTAAATATCATTACACGAAATACAATATAAAAACTAGAATGAATACAAATACAAATGATAGACCTATTGGAATGAATACGACTTAGGAAAGGAAACATAATTTTGAAGAGAAAAAAAAATACACAATCAAAAAAAATATATGAATACAAATTTGTTTCTTAAATAACTATAGATTAATTTCACATACCTATAGGAATTAATAAAATCTAATAAAGAATTACAAGTTTCATTATATAAAATACAACATGAAAACTAGAATGAATACAAATACAACTGACGTACATATTGGAATGAAATGATTTAAAAAATGATACAAAATTCTGGTCAGTAAAATAAATACATTGTAAGAAAAGTCTGCCAAATATCATATAAAAATATCGGTTTTCAAATTTGTAAATTGTAAAAAATCAAATTTAATATATAAAACCCTAAAGTATTATCATAAAGTTTCATAAAGATAAGTAGTTTTGAAAGACAGGGACAAATAATGACCTTTGGGAAGAAGGAAGAGAACACCCATTTTAGGTCTCATAATCTTTTGTAAGGAAAGTAATGGAGATTTTCAGTAACTTAATCTAATTAGAAATACCCCCCACCCCTCCCCCGGTAATTTTCTCTAATTTTTTATGTCTTAATTATATTATGTTAAGTTAAATAAAGAAAAAAAATCAATAAATTAATCCATAATAAACTAAAATATTGCTATTTTCAGTAAATATTGAAAGTATTGCTAATGAATCTTATTAAATGTTAAAATATTATAGTTTTAAAAAAAAAAACAAAAAAGAAACCTCTTAATGGACCTGAAAATGTATGAACTGATCAGATCTGCATGAGAGTCTTAAAACCATTCACACTTATTTAATAAGTTATAAAATAATTTTTATCGTCTCTCTCAGTCTTTGTGTGACTTTTGTTCTCTCATCTACAAACTTCCTTTCTCACTTTTCTCAATCAAACAACAATTTTTTCCTCTTGAACGGGTAAGTTTTCATAATCTTTACAAGTATTTTTTTTTATATTAATAATTTTCTTGGGGTGTATTAATTTTTGTCAAGAACACTTGTTTCAATAATATTTTTAGTGTATTGATGTTCATCTAGGTTTTTGAGCAAAAAATATTATTCATAATTAAAAATAATAACTATGTATACATATTTGAGGTCGATAATCATAATTTTTTCTTAGGTCAATAATTTTATTGAGACTCTTGGAAAAAAAATAGTGGAGCCCCTATTAATTCTTCATCTGAATCTTCAGTTTCAGCAGAAAAAAAAAGTTTTGGAGAAGAAAAAACTTATTCATCTGACTTGGAAATTTATGAGTTGATGATTACTGCTTTGACATTATTGGTTAAAAAATAGTGCACATACATTTAAAGAATCTATTGAAAAATTAGACATACTTGGATGGGAAGAGTCAATGTACAATACATTTGGTAGAATATTTTGTGAAAGTGTTTGCTACAAAAAAAACATGAACGACGTTAGAGGTTCCCAAGTTAGACAATTTGATTAAGGTTATTGGAAAACAGACAAGAATTTTTTAGTTTTTCAAATTAGCAAAAATATATGTTAGCCGTTGATAATGTGATACCTTGTTTATTAGTTTTTGACTAGTATCTATAATAATTATTGATCTTTTTTATATTATATTGTGACTATAAAATATTTTTTATTCGTGAAGTTTTTTTATGTTAAGCGTGATGATTATGATTAATTTTTTAAATAAAAAAGTAATTTTTTTGTTGAATTGAATTTTTTTTAACATTTAATTAATATAATGTTTGATTTCATATGCACATTCAGATATTGAAAACAAAAAACAATTATTCAATGTTCAAATATGGAGACGACATCTTAATATTCAGATCTAGATATCTAGCTCTTAATGCAAATATTAATATTCAGGCGTGTATTCAGATTCAAATGTCTTAACCTTAATGAAAACAAATGAGGCATTAGTGTTGGATTGATGTGATGGGTGATCCTATCTGAACAAAAAAGAGGGATAATTTTTTATGGGGGTGTATAAGTAATTGAGCAAGATGAAGCAAAAGATATATTTGTTAATTGATTAGGTGTCCACGCCAGCGCGGGCCAAATGTATGATAAATATTTTCTTCCAATTTATGTGACACAAGTGAAAATTGAAAATTAACTTAATTTGTTATATGTGTTTTTTTTTAAGAAAATATTTTAAATTGTTAATTTATGTACTTTTTATGTCATTTTCAAATAATATATGTTACTCGATCTGTTTCATTTTATATGATACAAGTGATTTTAGGAAAGTCAACGAAATTTCTTATATGATTCTCAAATATTTTTACTTGTCATTTTACTGTGATTCATAGTACTTTTTAGTTCTTACGTTATTTTCAAACAATATATGCAATGTTCTTTTGTTTCGATAAAAATAAGGGAATCAACCAAATTTCATTATGGTTTTTAACTATGTTTTTCTAAAAATATCTTGAATTGTTACATTAATATTTTAAGCTTCTTTTTTGTGTAAATTTTAAATATGCAACAAATTAGATATTAAAACGAAGAATTAAAGTTTTCAAATCATTATATTTTTATATTAAAATATTCAAATCTTTAAAACTCCACATATATGCACAAATTAATAGAAGGAAATCAAAAGAATTTTTAAAAAAGATATATGAAAAGCTCATTTTAATAATAACACATATATATATTTCAACTTTAATATATGATCCCTCCTTTTCAATTTATACGAACTTATTTTTTATTTCATCTCAAAAAGAAAATAACTTTTGAACTTTAATTTTTTTATATAGCATATTTAAGATCACAAAATTTAAAAATATTTTAGTACACAAAATTTAAATATACATATAAATTTTAATTTTATTTTTGATTGATTCCACCTAATATTATATTTGACATAGAATTATTAAGAGATAATCATAACCATAATTTATTTACTTTCGTATGATAAATAGATATCACAATAATTCATAAAAAAATGGAAAAATATCAAAAATGAGGTAATACTAATAATAATAACTAAAGATTTTTCTTGAACTATTTATTTTTTTGTTATAGGCAGATTTTTGTTTGAATGAAGTTACATTTTTTTTACCTTTGATCATCATTCACTTCATATATAGAAAGAAAGATGTTTCTAGATTTATTTATTCTTGATAGATTTTTGTTAGAATGAAATTACATTTCTATTCTTAGTCGTCTTTAATACAAATATATCATCCTATTCATTTTTATATGTAAAGTTACTTTTTAACATCTTTTTATTTAATTTCAATCTAATATATATCATTAATTTTATCACACCTATTTATTTTTAAGTATATTAATTAGAGCCCAAACATGACAATAATTAATTCATGATAATTTTTTATGTAAAAAGTAGGCATTTTTTATAAGCATAATGAATAGAAAAAATATAAGAATTGAACTCATAAAAGAAAAGAAAGTGAAGTAATAACAAAATAATTTAATGGTAATAACAATAACTTAAGATGTTTCTAGAACTATTTAATATTTTTGTTATCATTCTAGGTAGATTTTTGTTAGTGTGGAATTATATTTTTGTCCGTGATCATTATTCACTTTACATAGTGAAAGAGATTTCTAGAATGATATATTATCTTTCTTAATAGATTTTTGTTAGAATGAAATTACATTTTTACCCTTGGTCTTCCTCCCACTTGACTCTTCTATATAATAGAAATATATATATATATATAACACATAGCCCGATGATGTGGCGCCACCACAATCCACATTCAATATTTCATTTAATTTTGCCATTTATGCCCTTGATTAATTTTTTTAAAGAAAAACATAAGTCACGTCCTCTGGTGCGATGCATTGTCCCCCTTCTTCCTTCTCTGGGTAAAGCTTTTCAACCCTTGGCATTATTTGGTCTCTCCATATCGTTTATTTCTTTCCTATCTTTTGCTTTATATTATCCTTCTCAATCTTATTCTTTTGCTTGCTTTAGGTTTGAAAGGTTACTTGATTGTTTACTTTCTTCCCTCTGTGCAATCTTCATTTTCTCTGCTACATTTATTTGCAATTTGTATTTTTATCTCAAATCATCTTGATTCAACACATCATTGTTACCAGTGTAATAGTAAAGAACACGATCATAAGTTATTATCAAGTTCATTCTCAGTTGAAAAATCAAATGCCTATGGTATGTTCATTTGGCACCCATGAAGTGTTCGACAAAATACCTTGTAGAGGCACATCGCCAACCACTTATGGAAATGACTTCAAAATTCACTCAATGAAAATTATTTTAAGGCTTCTGAAATGTTTTAAAACTACCCTTTAGAGGTACATTGTCAATGGCTTGTGGAAATTGACTTATGGACTTTAAAATTCAGTCAACAGATACTTTAAATCTGCACAAGTCATGCTTATTATGACACTCATGAAAAGTTCGAAAAAATGTCATCTAGAGGCATATCATTGCCAACTCCTCTAGAGGAAAAACATTGCCAACGGCTTCTGGGAATTACTTCAAAATTCACTCAAAAGGTATTATCTCAATGCTTCTTTTTTCTAGCTTTGTCTTACAAATCAACTTTTGGCCTGCAATAATGTGATCGAGATTTAGGTGAGCACTTATTTTAGACCCTTTAACTTCAATTACTTAATATCTTTGCTCAGTAACTACTTCGATAACAATTCGACCCCCCTATTCAAATATATAGATATTGATAAAAACGCATCAAACGATATTGAATAATTGTGATCCTTCAAAAACAGTTTCGTGAGAAAATCTTAAGGCCTTTGATCCCATGCCCAATGCACTCAAAGCACAAAACAAAATAATAGAGTAAAAGAATTCATTGTTTGTAATATTAGCTTTGGCTCCAATTACAACATAATGGAGAAGATGATGAACAACTTCAACATGTTCATGCTAATGATAATGGCTACCTCTGCCCAGTGGACCCACTAAAAAGGATTACAACTATCAAGCTCTCTTAAAAAAACTAATATTTAATGGATTCTAGATGTTGATACCTTGATTATTCCTCCTACACAGTCCATCCAACAAGAAAAACACAACAAATATGCATTAAACTTGTATAGTAGTTCTTCAATTAGTATATGTATTTTAATTTTGATCTGGGCTTTACCCTTTGAACGTCTTTACTACTTTCATCCCAAATTTGTTATTTCACTAAATTTAAGTTTGTCCAACTGTTCAAGGTTGGTCGGTCAAACTCATATTTTGTGCTAGATTAGTTTATGCAGGAAAATCTTTTACATTTCACCTTTAGTAAAAGAAATTTTTCATGACTGTCTATCGAAATGATGCCATGAACTCTAAGGAAGATCCTAAGGAGAATTCAGATGGTTTCTCTAAACATCCATTGCTAAAGCTTTGGTTGAAGATCCATAATTCCACCCTATCATAAATTTATGCATAGGTATTAAAGCTAACATTATTGTGTTGTGCGTAGTTTTAATGGTAATCGATTAAATTATTTACCCCATAACATTGCATAAAGAAAAAAGGAAAATACATTTTTTTAAGAATAGTTGCTCCTCTTGAAAAGGAAATGTTGGATACTAATCCAAGAGTGAGATGAGACTGTGTTGCATGATTAAATGAAGCAAATAGACTTTTACAGGAAGCAATGCTACTTCCACTTTGGATGCCTAAATATTTTCAAGTACTATATAAGTTTTCTGCAGGTCTATACATAGGTAAAGTGGAAAAGAACATCTCTTTTTAATGATCTTTAGAGGAAGTATAAGGGTTAAATTGCAATATAAACTTTTATTTTCTTTATTGTTTATTATTAGTTAGTTTATTTTCACTTTACGATAATGCTTTGTGTTTATTCCTTAAACATGAAAATTAAATTTTACTTGAGCAGAGGGCCTATCAGAAACAACCTTTCTAGCTTCACAATGTACGGTTTAGACTGCGTGCACACCAACCTAACCCGACCCAACTTGTATGGTTACAATAGACATGTTATTGTTACAATCTTTTATGCCACTTCACTAGGAAGTCATACATATAAGCTTAATTTAGTTTTAATTGTCACAAGGTATAATTAAAAGATAGTTTGATCAATTTTCTTGACTTCTATTTACCTTTATGCTTGTTTTCACCTCTAAAGTGTTTCCACTAAGTGTTTTTTGGTCTAAATAAGAACACATGACTCATTTAGTACTCTGTGAGTTTTCGTCTATAAAGGACACTCCTATTTTTCTGGATTTCATTATTATTACATGTCAGCTTATCATAATAAATTTCATCTCCTTAATATAATAACTAAGGTAATAGATTTTATTGATGCATTATCATCAGATACTTAAAATTTGTGTTGCTAGAGAAGTATCAACCACTGTCAGTATAGCAGGTTTGGATGCATTGTGAAATAGTAACCTTCATTGTCAATCCAAGTATAAGTTAAATAACTTAATCTTATAGTTATATTTATGGTGAAACTTAAACCTCAATCAGTAGATTTGTTTGTATGAGATCTTACTAACTAGCATATGAAACTTAAATATTAGCACCTTTACTTGGTACAAAGGCATACAAGTTTGTTTAAGACTACTGAATAATTTGGTATAGCCTTCGGATGAGAAGCATGATAATTTTGATAGTCTACATGATAGCGGTTTTAATCAAAAATGAAATTTCAGTTCCTCCTTTCAATAGGTACTAATAATACATTGGTATGTTAGAGCTGATTTTTGTATTGATGACATGTTCAGGTTGCAGGTGGCGTTATAAAGTTTATGCTTATTTAAATTAAAATAAAGGGGGTTGCAATTGAAAATATGCATTGTGTTTGCAAAAATTAGTTCATCAAGTATTTTAGTAGAAAAAGAAAGTGAAGTTGAATGTGTATATGTGAAACCTCAAATCGATGAGATGTTGAAATGTTGAAGCTAATCTATTATCTATAGTCTCATTGTATATGAACAGAAAATTAAGTCTTAGGCTATTAATGCAGAGCATGTATATGCCCATACACTGAGAAATAGAGATATTTGTTCTTTCAATAGGAAAAAATAAGTGTGCTTTTATAAATAAATTGATGGTTGTTGACTCTTTTACACACATAAATGCAATATTTTACTATAGTATACAGTATAAGATTTAATCAGGGATAAAAAAGGACTCATATTGTGCATCTATCTAAGAAGACACAATTGAGAAGACAGTTGTTAAATTCATTATTCGGCCTTTGTCTACTTTTACTTTATGAAGACTATACAAATTTGTTATTTCCTTTAATTGTTCTTTTCTTCCATGCATACCTTTTGTAAGTAATTTTGTACACTCATCGAATTTAGTTGAAGCTCTAATATGGACTCCAGACACTGGGTGAGAAAAAAACCCCATAGAGTTGATCTAATATATAAATGGTGATAGTTGAGATTAGAGAAAACATCATTAATTCATATGTGTTTTTGACCATTAACTCTCAAGTCATAATAACAACTTTCAGATAGTTTCAGATGAAATAGAAAAAGAAACATAAAATATAATTCTATACTATTCAAATTAGTAAAGGTGTCACGACCCAAAACGGGCCGCGACTGGCACCCACACTTATCCTACTATGTGAGCGAACCAACCAATCCAATTCCCAACATTTGTACCATAATAAACAGAAAATAAATGCGGAAGACTTAAAACTCATTAATAAAAATCGATTAAATAACTTATAAAAACTCAATACTATTTATTCCCAAAACCTGGAAGTCATCACCACAAGAACATCTATCCTCAAATTACTAATCTAAGAGTATCTAGAAACTAAAATAAGTAAAAAGCTAGTCCATGCCGGAATCTCAAGGCATCAAGACATGAAGAGGAAGATCCAGTCCAAGCTAGAAGCAATAGCTCACCCTGAAATCTGGCTTGATGAAGACTGGCTAGAGTTGCGGTTGAGTTGAAGACGATGGCACGTTTGCTGCACTCCACAAATAACAAAGAAAAACAATTACAAGTAGGGGTCAGTACAAAACACGAGTACTGAGTAGGTATCATCGGCCAACTCAAAATAGAAAACAGTATATATCAGATAATATCATAAATCAACTACAATACTCAACATGTAACAACAACAAGTTCTATAATCATTAATAAGCACCGCCAAGTTCACCCATGAGGACTCAAGCCTCAATACCATACCCATTTGGGAATTAGGTTCATTAGATTGAGTATATTAACATCTTTCAAGATTCATTATCTTTATTTCTCTCGTGTCGGTACGTGACACTCCGCTCCATATACTATCCTGGTGTCGGAACGTGACACTCCGATCCCCTAATTCTACGTGTCGGTTCGTGACACCCGATCCCCTAATTCTACGTGTCGGTTCGTGACACCCGATCCCCTAATTCTACGTGTCGGTTCGTGACACCCGATCCCCTAATTCTACGTGTCGGTTCGTGACACCCGATCCCCTAATTCTACGTGTCGGTTCGTGACACCCGATCCCCTAATTCTACGTGTCGGTTCGTGACACCCGATCCCCTAATTCTACGTGTCGGTTCGTGACACCCGATCCCCTAATTCTACGTGTCGGTTCGTGACACCCGATCCCCTAATTCTACGTGTCGGTTCGTGACACCCGATCCCCTAATTCTACGTGTCGGTTCGTGACACCCGATCCCCTAATTCTACGTGTCGGTTCGTGACACCCGATCCCCTAATTCTACGTGTCGGTTCGTGACACCCGATCCCCTAATTCTACGTGTCGGTTCGTGACACCCGATCCCCTAATTCTACGTGTCGGTTCGTGACACCCGATCCCCTAATTCTACGTGTCGGTTCGTGACACCCGATCCCCTAATTCTACGTGTCGGTTCGTGACACCCGATCCCCTAATTCTACGTGTCGGTTCGTGACACCCGATCCCCTAATTCTACGTGTCGGTTCGTGACACCCGATCCCCTAATTCTACGTGTCGGTTCGTGACACCCGCTCCCCTAATTCTACGTGTCGGTTCGTGACACCCGCTCCCCTTATTTCATTCTATTAATTCATCAATCCTTCTTTATACCAAGGCATCATCAACCCCATTACTTTAGTTCATCAAGCCTTCTTTTATACTAAGGCATCATCAATCTCATTAACAAAGTAGATTAGGGTTTTTCAAGATTTGGGATTCAATAGCTTCATCATGCTTATTTTATCACAATTATATAATCACATTCATACAAGCATACAATTAAGCATATAGAAGGGTTTACAATACTACCCAATACATATCATTCGCTATTAAGAGTTTACTACGAATAGCATAAACCATAACCTACCTCCACCGAAGATTCGTGATCAAGCAAGCAAATTCCCCAAATTCTTGTTGTCCTCTTCGTTTCTCTCTCTCTCTACTCGTTCTCCCTCTCTTTCTGTTCTTTTTCTTTTTCTTATTCAAACCCTCTTTCTTTTACCCTAATTAGCATATAATTAAGTATAAAGGTTGGCAATAATAACCCACTAATTAACTCAAGGTTACCTCTTTTAACCCCCAAGTAATTAGACTTATTAACATTAACCCACTAACTTTATAATTAAAGCAGGAATAGTCCAAAACGCCCCTTAAATTACTTAACAGAATTCCGACCCAGCCTGGGATTACGCAGCCTGTGACGGGCCGTCGTGCCTGCGACGGTCCGTCCTGCTGCTCCGTCACAGAGTTCAGAGACTCAATTCCACTAAAGGGTCTGTGACGGTCCGTCGTGCCCACGACGGTCCGTCCTGCCATTCCGTTACGAAGTTCAGAGAGTCGATTTCAGTACCCAAATTTCAGAATTCTAAGTGTTTTGGAACGAGACCCCCTCGACGGTCCGTCGTGCCCATGACGGTCCGTCGTGGGTTCCGTCGACTCAGACAGTTTTTCCAGAAATAAAATCTGCTGCTCAAAACGACTAAACAGGTCGTTACAATAGATACCAATTTACCCATCGTTCGTCCTCGAACGATCACAAGAAGAAAAACAAGGGCGAAAAGGAGTACCTGAATCTGTAAACAGGTGTGGGTATCTTTCTTGCATATCAGCCTCCTTCTCCCAAGTGGCCTCTTCAACTGGTCGATTCTTCCATTGGACTTTGATGGATGCAATCTCCCTTGATCTCAATTTGCGAATTTCTCTACCTAGAATGGCAATAGGCTCTTCCTCATAAGTCAAATTTTCATCAAGTAGAACCGAATCCCAACGAATGATGTAGTTTCCATCCCCATGGTATCTTTTTAACATAGACACATGAAATACCGGATGCACTCCGGACAGCCCTGGAGGCAAGGCTAACTCATAAGCCACCTCTCCTACTCGCTTAAGTACTTCAAAGGGACCAATATACCTTGGGCTTAGTTTACCCCTTTTACCAAACCGCATCACCCCTTTCATGGGCGAAACCTTCAGCAAGACTTGCTCACCCTCCATAAACTCCAAGTCCCTAACCTTTCGATCTGCATATTCCTTTTGCCTACTTTGCGCCGCTAAAAGCTTTTCTTGAATAGATTTCACCTTCTCTAATGAATCCCTCAAAAGGTCAGTACCCCAAGGTCTAACCTCAAATGCATCAAACCACCCAATGGGAGACCTACATCTCCTCCCATACAATGCTTCAAATGGGGCCATGTCAATACTTGAGTGATAGCTATTATTGTATGAAAACTCCGCTAAGGGTAAGAAGCTATCCCAATGGCCACCAAATTCTATCACACATGCACGAAGCATATCCTCCAACACTTGAATCGTTCGCTCAGACTGTCCATCGTTCTGAGGGTGAAATGCAGTACTAAGGTCCAACCTAGTACCTAATTCAGCATGCAATGTTCTCCAAAACTTAGAAGTAAACTGCGTACCTCTATCTGATATGATGGAGAGTGGAACTCCATGCAACCGAACAATCTCTGAGATGTAAAGTTTGGCTAACTTCTCTGCATTGTAAGTCACCTTGACCGGAATGAAATGAGCAGACTTAGTTAACCTATCAACAATCACCCAAATAGAGTCATACTTACCCATTGTCTTTGGAAGACCAACCACGAAATCCATTGCAATTCTCTCCCATTTCCATTCAGGAATGGGCATTCTCTGAAGTGTTCCTCCGGGCCTCTGGTGTTCATACTTTACTTGTTGACAATTTGGACATTTGGCAACAAAATCAACAATGTCGCGCTTCATTCTACTCCACCAAAAGTGTTGCTTTAGGTCACGATACATCTTGGTTGCACCAGGATGTATAGAATATCCGGAACTATGAGCCTCTGTAAGAATAGTGTGGATCAAATCATCAACACGGGGCACACATACCCTTCCCTTAATTCTCAAAACACCTTCCTCATCCATTATTGCTTCTTTAGCCTCTCCTCGCAACACCATATCCCGAATTCGGCTTAGTTTCTCATCATCAAACTGTTTTCCCTTGATCTTGTCAAGAAAAGAAGATCTCGCCTCCACACTGGCCAAAAATCCTCCCTTCTCGTTTACTTCTAACCTCATAAGGTCATTAGCCAGAGTCTGAACCTCTCTAGCCAATGGGCGTCTAGAAGCTTGCAAGTGAGCTAGACTACCCATGCTCCCTGCTTTTCTACTTAAGGCGTCTGCCACCACATTAGCCTTTCCTGGGTGATACAAGATGGTGACATCATAATCCTTCAGTAGTTCCATCCATCTCCTCTGTCTCAAATTCAAATCTTTCTGAGTAAAGACATACTGTAGGCTACGATGATCCGTATAGACTTCACACTTAACCCCATATAGATAGTGTCTCCATTGCTTTAATGCAAACACTACCGCAGCCAACTCCAAATCGTGGGTCGGATAATTACGTTCATGCACCTTTAGTTGCCTCGAAGCATACGCAATTACGTTCTTCTCTTGCATTAGCACTGCACCCAAACCAGAATAGGATGCATCACAATACACAATGAAGTTCTTACCCTCTACTGGCAAGGTAAGGATAGGTGCGGTAGTCAGCAAGGTCTTGAGTTTCTGAAAGCTTTCCTCACATTCATCCGACCATACAAATGGAACATTCTGCTTAGTCAAGTTCGTCAATTGGGAAGCAATAGAAGAGAATCCCTTGACAAATCGACGGTAGTAACTGGCTAAACCAACAAAGCTTCTTATTTCTGACACATTAGTAGGTCTTACCCAATTCTTCACTACTTCGATCTTAGAAGGATCCACCATCACTCCATCCTTAGAAACCACGTGCCCCAAGAAGGACACTGAATCTAGCCAAAACTCACACTTGGAGAATTTGGCATAAAGCTTTTTCTCCCTCAACATTTCCAACACAATTCTCAAATGCTCCTCATGTTCCTTCTTACTCTTGGAGTATATCAGTATATCATCAATAAATACGATCACAAAGAGATCCAGATATGGCTTAAAAATTCCGTTCATCAAGCTCATGAAAGCAGCAGGGGCATTCGTTAGTCCAAAGGACATTACCAAGAATTCATAATGCCCATACCTGGTTCGAAAAGCAGTCTTTGGCACATCTGCTGCCCGTATTTTCAATTGATGATAACCAGACCTCAAGTCAATCTTAGAGAAGACACAAGCACCTTGTAACTGATCGAACAAATCATCAATGCGAGGAAGAGGATACCTGTTCTTAACAGTTACTTTATTCAGTTGCCGGTAATCTATGCACATCCGAAGACTCCCATCTTTCTTCTTCACAAACAAAACAGGAGCACCCCAAGGGGATGCACTCGGTCTAATAAAGCCTTTCCCTAACAATTCTTGAAGTTGGGCTTTTAACTCCCTTAACTCTGCTGGAGCCATTCTATAAGGGGGTATGGAAATGGGACGAGTACCCGGCTCCAAATCAATGCAATAGTCGATATCCCTGTCCGGTGGCATACCAGGAAGTTCTGCAGGGAACACGTCCAGAAACTCACGAACTACCGAAACCGACTCAATCGAAGGTACTTGGGTAGTATCATCCCTGAGGTGTGCAAAGAACGCTAAACACCCTTTACTAACCATTCTCTTAGCACGAAGAAAGGAGATAATACGGCCTAGAGTGGAAGTGTAGTCACCCTCCCACACTAACGGATCTGTCCCAGGCTTGGCCAACGTTACAGTTTTAGCATT
>NC_028641.1:38700647-38711439 GCF_001406875.1 Solanum pennellii
TTTTTAAAAACTAATTAAATTTATAAATTTTAAATTTTGATTTCGCCTCTATCCACCCAGTCTCTAACCTAATAAAATCGAAAATAATTAATCTGAGGTGATTTCTCTAAAATTAATAGTTAAAGAGAATAAGAGTGTCACTTCTAATTATTGGCCCCTACTCTAATTGAACCACTTGGATGTTTATATGTCCTTTTACTTATAAATGTATGTTATGACAAAAATTTAAATGTATTTACATCCTTTATTTTAATTAGCATAACTCTCTATTTCAATCGAGAGTCAATTAGAAATAACCTTTCTAACTTGTAAATAGAGATAGATTATCATATATTCAATCCTTGCTATGTTCTATTTATAAAATTATTTTAGATATCTCGTTGTAATGTTAGTTAACATAAATGTTTGATTTTTATTATTTTGCAATTTTAGAATTACCCGTAATCGTTATAATTTTTGTCACAATTTCTACAATTTGAGTAAACAGTATGTGAATAACATGTATATCATACACGAGATGTAAACTGCATTAAACAAGTTCTATAAGACCGGACTCAAAAGACATTGAAGAGGCTGGAGGACCGATCCCAATTTATATACGTGGATGACCATCCAACAAACCAATTGAGCTGAGTCATCCGAAGGACATATGAATGTTTAATTGTCTCAATAGAAATTGAAGAAAAATGATTAAATGCATGCATGCATAAGAAAACTATCTAACTATACAATTAGTGATTGATAGTTTGTGTTTAGTTTTATATCGTGGTGGATTCACAATTTTCATTTAGGGATTCGATAAAAAAAAGAGAGTAGTGGTTTGAATTCCTAAACTATCAACCTAACCTCTAATTTTATATTCAGGAGGTTCAAAATCAATATGTAAACATAAAAATTCTTTAAAATGCCTTAAATATACAACGTGATTTTTTGCCGAGGAGGTTCGGGTCTAGGTCCGCCCCTGGCTTGATATGTACAAGTGTGTCTCCCACTTGTCTCCAATTTGCAGTATAAGAATTTTAATCAAACATTAATAATTCTAAATAGAATTTAGAAATGAGCTTTCAAGTAATTTTCTCAGTATTAAATGAGCTATTAGATCAATTTTTTTCTACTTGCTTTAACATTTTTGTTTGATGATCTCATGATCACAATGCATTTGTCTTCTTACTAGATTTTTTTTATTAAGTAGGAGACATAATCATTGGTATATATATATATATATATATATATATATAGTCTCTATTAGAGAGTCCTTCATAATGTGGAAACTAAACCATCAAACTAGGAAAATAAGAAAACAAATTCCTTAACAGCTTATGTTGTATAACACTAAGCAGTAACAATGTGTGTGGAGTGCAGTATTAGTAATGGCATTCTAATACACCCCCCTAAAGCTAGATGGGTGCAACAACACCTATCTTGGACAAATGGCAATAGAAGGAGCTCTTGGGAACCGGCTTCATGAGAATGTCAGCCAACTGATCAGAACTAGGAATGTGCTTGAAGATAAGGCGCTTATTGGCAACCTATTAGCGAACGTAGTGAAAGTCAACATCTATATGCTTCATGAGACTCTGAAGATTATTGTTATCGCATAAGTAGGTGATGCCAAGGTTTTCGCAAAAGATCGTAGGTGGTGTGGGGAGATGAACATGGACTTCCTTGAGAAAAATATTCAGCCAAGTGGTCTCATGAACAACACTAGCAACAGCCCAACACTCTGCTTCAGTAGACGAGCGAGCGATGGTACGTCGTTTTTCTTATGACCATCTAACTGGAGTAAGGTGAAGAAGAATTGCATAACCTATTTTGCAACTTCGATTAGTGAGGTTGCAAGCCCAACTAACTGGAGTAAGTCCAAGAAAAATAACATAACATATTTTGGAACTTCGATCCGTGAGGTTGCCAGCCCAGTCAACATTAAAAAAATGTGAGATTAAAACTGGTGCTTGGAGCAATTCAAAGGCCATAAGTAGCCGTGCTTTTGAGATAGCAAAGGAGGCGTTTAACAGCCTTCCAGTGAGCTTCAGATGGAGCATGCATAATTTGAGACAATTTGTTCATCGGGTAAGAAACAGTAGGCCTGCTAAAAGAAAATATTGCAATTTACCAATGACTTTCCTGTATTCGGTAGCATCATGAGATGGAGTACCATTATTTTGCAAAAAACTTTTGAGAAAAACTCATAGGAGTGTAAACACCATTGCAATCTTGCATCAGAAGATCTTGGAGAAGGTCTGAAACATACTTTGCTTGTGAGAGCAGAGGACCTTTTCCATCTCGATAATCCTAAAACCCAAGAAAGTATGATAAAAGGCCAAGATCTTTAAGGGAAAAACGTGAAGCTAAGGAAGAGATAACTTGATGAATCACTGAAGAATTGTTTCATGTAAGAATGATCTCAACTACATAGACCAAAAGATACACAACACCATTAGAACCATGGCTAATAAATAGAGACATATCCAAGCGAGTCTAAAGAAATTTCAAAGAAAAATGATAGGATGTCAATTCATTGTACCAAGCATGGTCACTTGCTTGAGACCATAAATAGCCTAACGCAAACAACAATTTGTGAAGGATTAGAGGCATCCTCAAACCCTGGTAATTGTTTCATAAAAACCTCTTCTTCAAGTGTGCCTTGTAAAAGGGCATTATTGACGTCCAATTGATGTAAAATCCAATCCTGTCGAACTGCAACTAAGAGAACAAAAAGAATGGTTGTGGGCTTGACAACAGGACTGAAAGCATAGTGATAGTCAAGACCTGGATGTTGAGTGAACCCTTTGGCATCCAATTGAACTTTTGTACCAGTCAACTGAACCCTCAACTTTCTTTTTGATCTTGTAAATCCGCATACAATTAGCAACATTCTTATCAGAATCTTGAGGAAATAGTTCTCATATTTGATTCCAAATTAACACATCAAATCCATTTCTCATTCCTAACCGCCACACTGGGTACTTTAGAGCTTGCTTAAAGGTATAAGGGGTAACATAGTCAGGTAATTGGACAAAATAACTGAATGGTTTCTTGGGGCAGAAAATATTATGTTGAGATCAGGTCGTTGGACGGGTTGGAGGATGAGGCGGTGGTGGAGGAGGTGGTGGACAACGAGTTGGAGGAGTAGGTGGGAGCGAAGGATTTGGGGGAAAATTCCCTAGTTGTGCAGCAGAAGGAATGGAAGGTTGTGGCAAAAGTGGTGTTTTGAGTCGACGACGATAGTTGGTGAGTCTGGGGGCTGAATTATGTGAAGGGACAAAGGATTTAGGTTTCTGCAAAGAAGAAGGGAGAAAAGAAAGAGACGAAAGCGAATTATCTGAGCATGTGGGACACACATGATTTTGGACGTACGAGACGGACTCACAAGATAGACCACCAGTAGAAGTCATGGAAGAGGCAAAGGAGGGGAAGAAATACCAGGGGCAAGAGTTTGAGTGGCTGGAGAGTGTCAACAACTTCACACGTGAGCGTAAAAGACTTATTTTGAAGATGTGAGAATAGTGTGTAAAAAGGGAAAGATATAAAACTTAGAGTGAATGGGATCAAAACATTGGTGTGCATAATAAACCGAAGAGAAGCCTAGATAGACGCAAGGAGTGGACCTGGGCTCAAGTTTATTGGTGGTGTAAGGCTCAAGCCATGGGTAACATAGACAACCGAAGGTTATAAATTAACCGTATCGGGGTGTGACACCAAACAATTTTTGATAAGGTGGTTTATTGTTTCACAATGGTGTGGGCAATCGATTAATAAGATAGACGGCATGTTGAGAAGAAAATGACAAAAAATGTGAAGTCAAGGATGCCTCATGTAAAATTGTTTGGGCAGTTTCAATAATATGCCGATGACGACGGTCTGTGATGGCCACTCTTTGTGATGTATGACGAGGGGAGACAAGATGTTAAATTCAATTAGAATGGAGATAGGGATTGTTCACACTCAATTTTGACTGATCTTTAATCATTTTTAGAAATGCTAATCGATTAAATACACATTTTAAATTTTATTTTAAGTTTAGAATTTTAGTCGATTTTGCATAAAAATTATATATTTTAGTATATTTACTTTATAAAACTATTGTAAATATTATTAAGATATTTAAAATATTCTTAATAAGTTTCAAAATAATTATTCATTCAAATGTTTTAAAATTTAAGTGATTTTTAATTATATAAACATATTTCAATATATGTAGTATTTTAATTGAATAACAATTCCTTAATTTTCCTTAAAATTATTTAAATATTAGCCCCTCATCTCTTCTAATATCAATGACCATGATTGGATCTTCCTAAGCCTCCCTTTTTGCTCTAAAAAGACCTAATACCTAAAAATAATTTTGATCATCCTCTCCCCTCTCTCTCTCCAGCGCCGGCCCCCTCTCTCCTCGCCATCTTCCGGTGAAAGCCACCAGAGGCGGCGACGCCCCTCTCTCCCCCCTCCTTTTCCTATCCTCGTTTCTTCTTCTCCTCTCTCTTCCCCTCTCGTCTTTTCTTTCCTCTAGGCGAGGACACCAGCAAAGGCGAAAAATCCAACAACATCAACGATCGGCGAGAGCTCGGGCTAAAGCAGCCAGCAACCAGCGAGGCAGCATCTCGATCGTTCGCTCAATTTTCCGGCGAGCCCTGCTTCGTTCTTCTCTCCTATTCTCGATCAGCAGCGAGACCAGAAAGCTCCAGCGACGAGAACCAATGGCGAAGGAAGCGGCCATCAGCAGCTCCGACGAGAGCTCCGGCGAAGGCAACCGCTCCGACAGACCACCAGCAGCAGCGAGGCATCAGTCTCACAAAATTCCAGCTAAAAGAACAACCAACTACTCCAGAAATGTCCAAGGTTGGGTCATTAGATGGATCTGTTGAGATCCGTATTGGTATTTTTAATCAATTATTACTTGGTCTATTCAACTCTAGTCGTTTTCTCAAGTGATTCAGATATCTCGATCATATTTTTCTTTCTATTGTTATACTATACTCGTTACAATTTTAGAATGCTTGAATAATATGCATTTGTTCATAATTAGTATGCCTGAATTTTGGTGTTCATAATAGTGTAGTTTTGCATCAGTTTTAGCTGATTAGTGCCTAATTCATTGTGTTGGTTTTAAATCTGCCCATAAATATTTAAATTTAATCTTTGCATATTTTTTCTCCCTTAATTGTTAATTTGTGAATCTAGCTTGCTTAATATAGTGTAGATTATCTGATAATGGATCAATGTGATTATAAGATTTTTTTGGGTCTATTAAATCTCGTGAATGTTAATAATTGTCAGTATACTATTTTATTATGATTTTCCTTGATTATATTCCATGATCCCTTACATGTTTATACATTGTAGAATATGCTTAAATTGATTTGCTAAAATTTTACGGTAAGTCTTTTCTCATTTTGTAAAATTAACAAATTTCTTACTTGTTTATTTTTGTAAAAAATATTTGTTTACTGTTTCCATCCTCTCTTATTTAAGAAAATAATATTAATTGATCCCTCCTTCCATTAATATTTGGCTTGACTAATTTTTACTTGTTTATTTATGGCAACTTTAGTTATTTCCTTGTCACATTTAGTTGCTCATATATTTGGTAAAATAAATTAATGATAAAATTTGATTTGACTCTCCATTATTTAGAGCATCTCCAACCCTACAGTCTATTTTACTCTCCAAATATAGAGTTCTTATTTTTTTGAGACAACCAACTCCAACCCAATTCTCTATTTTACTCTAAATTTTTTTGTCTCTCTCTTTAATATTATATTATTATTTCTATTTCCTTTTTGTTTTCTGATTTCATAATATAAATCTTTTTTTTATGAATAATCATCCTATATAATTTCATGTAATATAAAATTTTAATTTTTAATTTTTTATTTAATATTAAATTTTATAGTATTCTAAAATTCTAAAGAACAGCTACGAATTATTGAAAAAAGATATTAAGAAGCACAACTGCAAAAAAAATCACAACTTC
Source organism: Solanum pennellii (assembly GCF_001406875.1). Taxonomy (NCBI): domain Eukaryota; kingdom Viridiplantae; phylum Streptophyta; class Magnoliopsida; order Solanales; family Solanaceae; genus Solanum; species Solanum pennellii. The sequence continues at coordinate 38,706,622 of NC_028641.1, forward strand.
TTTAAATCATACATTAATTTCTTTTTCGAATATCGTTAAATCGAGAAATAACTTACTGGATTACTAAATTATTGTTGTGATTTTCAAAATTATTATGTTATGCAGTTTATTTATTGTTATCTTGAATTTAAGTTATTATGTTATGTATTATATTTTTTTAATTAAAATTTTTATCTTATCATTTAAATTTTATGCATTCTCATAGTGGAAACTAATGTAACATCAAATTGTATCACAAAGTGACGAAAATTAAAAAAATATTTAAAATATTATTAATTCCAGATGAAAGTGGTATTATAAAATAAAATATTTTTAAAATGTTATATCAAATTTAAAAAGAATTGCATATATTAGAGATTTGATTAGTAGCCTTATATAAAAAAATAATATATTAATTACAAAAAAAAGTAGAAATAATATATATATATATATATAAAAGAAAATATTAGGTCCGCCTACGTAGCGCCACCACAAATCAGAATTTCCTTTTAAATTTATTTATTTCCAAAACTAGCCTTCCCCTTTCAAGAAAAATTGTGACTTTTATGAAGAGTTGCGATTTTAATGAAGATATGTGACTTTTATGAAAAGTTGTGACTTTTATGAATAGTTACGACTTCAATGAAGAGTTGTGACTTTTATGAAAAGTTGCAACTTCTATTAAGAGTTGCAACTTTATATCAAAAGTTGTAACTTTTATGAAAAGTTGAGACTTTTATGAGGAGTTGCGACTTTTATGAAAATTATGACTTTTATGAGAGGTTGTGACCTTTCCAAATGGTTGCAACTTTTCCAAAAAGTTATGACATTTCCGTAAGGCACAATAAATATTTATTCACACTATCCTCTGTTATCTATAAATAGAGGGATTTGCTGCCACTATTGTTTGAAGGTTTTTTCCATTGGATAGTTGAATTCAATTACATTGATTAAGCTTCTTATGAAGTTTGTTTCATTCCTAAAAGTTTTCATCCTCTTATTTCATGGAGCTTAATCTTTACTATAAGTCGTAGTGATTCATGTAAGTATGACAACTCTTTTTGCTATTTTGGTGACATTTTTCTGTTAACTTTGTTAAAAGTTACACAGAAGATGATTGAAAGTTGATCTTCTCTTTGTCCCTTTCTACAGGTTTCTTCGTATAAACAAAGAAAATTGATTTCGATTGCAATGTCACATTAATACTCTTTTACCTTTAATTCCACAAGTCATAACGTTGTTGAAATGGTTGAATTTATTACATTTGTTTTTTTAGTAAACAAAACTTTTATTTCTGCCACTATTGTAGTTTTTTTTTGCTATAGAGGAATCGAATTGAAATACATTAATTAAACTTCTAATGAACCTTTTTCATTCCTCATTTTCCATAAAACTTAATCATTTACTGTAAGTCATATTATCGAATAATCATATGTAAGTTTAATAAAATGTCCAATCTCGTGCGAAGCACGGGTAATTTACCTAGTAATAATATAATATTCAAAAAGTGAAATAGGCAGTATCAATAGTAGTTCTCCAAATTCGAAGAACTACTATTCAGCTTTCTATAATTGGAGAGGAGGGTAAAATGGAGAGTGATTGGAGATGACATTCTCTATTTTACCCTCCAAATATAGAGAATGAAGAGTATAATAGAGTAGGGTTGGAGATGGTCTTAAGGAAAATATATTACTCTTCCTAATTTTGTTCCTACTTTTCTATATTTGGTAATAACATATTTTTTTAAAACTGATTTAAGTCTCTTTAAAATAATGAAAATGTTATTTAATTGATTCCTTAAAATAATACTCTTTTCTTATAAATCATGTCCTCTTTGATATATAAATAGGACCCCTCTCTTTTCATTATTCTAACCAGTTCTACATCATTCATTCACTCTCACACCTCTCACTTTGGCTCACTCTTGAATAATAAATAAAAAATATATTGCTCCCTACTCCTGAAAAAGAAAGAACTTTAGTAAAGCTTTGCATCATTCTTGTGGTATTGCTGTGTTGCTGTTGTGGATTGAAAATCTTGCTAAATACTTCATTGTTGATAAAACATTATGAATAATTGGTTATCCATCTTCATTAGTTTAAATTTCGTTTTACATTATTTTATTATGAATATTGTATGGTTGAAATAAATAAAAGGAAGTGTCCGGGTTAGTTCGTCTATTCTTTTCTATGTGTATGCTTATTTTGTATTTAAGTTCATGTTTGTCGTTCATCCATGTTATGTGTGCCCGCCTACTTTTTCAATTGATATTGCCAATATATGAAAATTAGTATTATATTCCTGTGTTATTTTCTATATTTGTGGTGTGCTACTATCTCCTTTATGTAACAGGGCTTTTGAATATGAGTTGAAGGTTCCGAAGATTTGCTTTGGAAGAGATAGCTGATGAAGTTTTATTTTTAAATTAATTTTCATCTTGTTTATCTTAGTGTGGTTTCACTCTATTCGGTCTGTAATAGTTGTATAATTCTTAACTGTAGTATATATGTGAAATATTTAGGGGGATCGTCTAAGGGAAGGGGGAATTATATACTACTTGTTCGTTTATTTTATCGTAAATTACCTGTTAGAGAGCATATCTATAGGATTATGATAGTTGGATTATTCGTATTTTAATTTCTTTCACTTAATTAAAATAGTTAAAATGAAATTACATGCTCTTGATCACCCTTTTGGCTAAATACTTTAAAGTTAAATCATGTTCTTAACTAGTTTGGCTGTCCATTGTGATTTTATGTATTCACTCGGCATTATAACAAATAGAATATGATATACTATTCGTGTTTTGTAATAAACTACTAACTCTCCTTTCTCTGAAACATATGAAAATATGAATTTAATAGGTGCTTAGATAAATACCTTGCATTAAGGATTAATTGATTTTATATGACATTTGGGTGTAGGGATGATGCATTTAAGGTTAATTTTAATCCACTTTGAGATCATGCCTATAGGTTTCTAAGGAATAAGGTTAGTATGGTGGTGTTATTAAGTTATCAATTTCAGCATGTCATTCGATCAATCTAATCTGATTTTAACAATCCTGTTATGTTAATTAGCGTAAATGTTCAAGCTTAAATAATTGCAATAATTTTATTACTTAGTCAAACTAACCATGTTTGTAACAATAGCTTTCAGCGTGTCATTCAAATAGATATTATGCCTATAGGATTTATTTAAATCTAGCAGACTAATAAATTTGCCCAATATAATTAACTTTTGTATAATAGTAGACTACTTCTACTCAAAATAAGTTAGTGTTTCTCTTTTGACATGTTAAAACAAACTGAATCATTGTTCTAAAAAATATATCATGTACTCATGATAATTTTCTACCCTCTAAATTCAATCACATGGTTATAATTTTGTATATTTGTATGTTCACACACTAGCATGAAATCCTTTTCACTAATAATGTGTGTTTGCTAGCATGCTAATAATCAAACGTAGAGGCGAACATGATAAATTTACGTGTCAAATGTTGTCCAATATTTTTTGCTTGGTGTCTAAGAGGGTCATATATTTTATTTTTAGTCTAACTACCCTACTAGTAGTCCAATGTCTCTTGGACCTTAAGTGGGGACGATAGACACCTTTTAGGACGAAATGCATGTGGTGGTGGGGCAGGGGTAGCTAACACTATATATATGAGGACATCAACTCGGTCTAAATAACAATTATTGATTTTGTTTGTCCCGTAGGCTCATTGAAATAATGAAATAAAAGTCGAGTGTTGATCAAAAAAGTCTCTCAGAGTCTCCCTTTCCTTTTGTACCTTTATTTCCTTTAATTATATTTACTTGGGGTAGCTTAAGTAAATATTAAAATTGTTTGGTTATATATTTGTCTATTTTTGTCTCCTCGTTTATCCTTTTATTTTAATTGACTAGTTCTCGAATACGTGCAATGCACGTGTATTTTGTACCATTTTAAACTATACGAACACACAGTCAATTATGAACTTGTGTGCTCCAAACATAATCCATGTCCACATTTCAAAGTTCAAATATGTAAAGGCATTCACGGATCAACTTATATCTGAATTTGAGTTTTATTGCAACAAAAACTTTTCATAAATAGATATTATACTAAAAAGGTGAATATGTTGCTAGCTTAGCAATAATACAAAAAGTGTTTGGTCAATACTTATAGCTAAATAAATTATATTGGAATAGATTTACCTGAAGTAACTCTTTTTGGAGGAGAAATCTAACCAAAGAAGGCAAATGAAATAATTGGACAAAACCCACCTTATGATACACTTTATAGAGTATTTAACAATGTGAAAAGATTGATAAGAATAAATATCATTGACAAGATTAAATTATGTACAACCAATAATAACAAAGAAATTTTATATATTAAAATATGAATGAAGAATGCAAAAATAAGTTACTATTGGAAGATGAAAGAAGAAAATTTAATTAGTGAAATAGATTTTAGAGTTCCTACACACAAGAATTGTAGGAATAGTAAATAAGAGTTTTTCTTGGAAAAGTTTAATTTATAGAACAAAATTATGGAAACATGAAAAGACACATGGAAAATTGAAAGGTTAAATACTATTAAAATAAATATAAAAATATTGAGATGAAATTTAACTTTAAAAGATACATGAATCTACTTTAGTTTCTTTTCTTTAAGAAATAATAACTCATTTGTATTTTCTAAAAATTTGTGTGAGAAATTTGAAAGGTCAAGATTTTTTGAAATGAGAATAAGAAGATTATATATATATATATATATATATATATATATATATATGAAAATTGTAAAAGTTTTAATTTAGTAGAGGGGCAAACTGGTAATTCAACTTTT
>NC_028641.1:38712186-38719513 GCF_001406875.1 Solanum pennellii
TATATATATATATATATATATTAATTTAGTATATCATAAAAATATATATATATCATAAAAATTTTAATTTAGTAGAGGGGCAAAAAGGTAATTCAACTCTTTACTTTGGAGCTTCCCACTTATAATATATGATTAGTATTTGTTGTGTTTATTATATTTTTCACCTATTCTTGCATGCCTAATTAATTAATTAAAATAATAAAGCTATCTTAATGGTTTCGTATGCTTAAATATTTAATCAAAATAATAATGTGAGCTTAATTGTTTAATATTATATTACCATTTAGTAAGCATGATTAATTAACTAACTAAATTTGAAGTGACCTTAATTGCTACTTGTAGCCCCCACATAAATTGCATGAGATACGGCCAAGACCAGATACGTGGACCTCGAGGGATGCCTAACACCTTCCCCTCGAGGTAATTTGAATCCTTATCCTAATCTCTGACTTGTTGACCTTAGTTAGACTTAATTAGGTTAGATAGGTTCCCTAACGCGTCTTAATTTGTTAGGTGGCGACTCTTCAATTTCCAAATCACAAAAGAGTTATTATGTCGTGCATAAAACCCGTTTGAGAAAAATGGGGCGCGACAAAATGGAGACTCCGCTGGGGATATTAGGTTTTTACCATTACGTGTTTCATGCTATTTATGTGTGGTTTATTTTATGTGGTTATCTCTTTATTTGTTAGGTAATTTCCATGTTTAGTTTTTATTTTGTTTTCTTATTTATTGTCTATTTTCCATGTTCCGCCCTCTTCCTTACTTGTTTATTACCATGTTTCACCCTTTCCCTTTTTCCTTACTCGATGTTTTTCCATGCTTAAATTTCTTTTCCTTATTTGGTTAATTTATCTCTGTGTTCACATGTTTATTCATATATGGTTTAATGCTTTCCTTAAAATTATCTATTTGTTACTGTTTTCCCCTAAATGCTAAATGTTTACTATTTTGAAAACTGGCATTCCATTGATACTTCCCCCAATTGGGATCCTCTTCCATTTCTTTTTTACTATTTACTGTGATGTTGTGCCTTTGAAATTCTCACAAGTACTCCAATTCTCTTCAAACACCCATTATAGAGGATCGAATATGCATGGACGGAATGGATATTGTTACTACCGTGAAACCACGAGCCTTTCGCATAGAATCCCTTTCAAGTCTGTGTCAAGCCAACTATTAGAAGTCCTAGTTAGGTCATACATGCTGCAGAAGATATAGGTAGTTTGACCCGTGGTGTCAATCCACATAATTAGTATCCATTCTATCGTTTAAAGGGATTCAACACCCTTTAGAAAAATTGCATACTTATTTGTCAATATGATCATAATTAAATCAAGCCAACTGTGCCAAAATGAAGTTTAGAAGTTTTTGTTGTTTTGTTTGCAGAGTCTTGGATGATGTCAACTTCCCAAACCCTCTAATGGTCATAGAGGTGAATTACAGACTTAGAAGCTGGTGGATGGATATAAAGACAATCGGGAAAGGGAGATTTCGTCACTTATTGGGTGGTCTTACCTTTCTTGTCTTCGTCATAGCAAACCCTCACTTTATTAGGGTCATGCTGGAATTTTTGGACCCTGTGAGGATGGTTTTCAAATTTGTTGATTGTGACTTGACACCAACAATTGAAGAAATTAGTGATTTCATCGACTTACCATACTATGAGTGTGAAATGATGGTACCATATAAGCCTTCATCAAGGGAATTTCTAAAAAGTATGGGGATGAAGTCTAATCCAAAATTTGTTTCTTTAGACCTTGGATGGACTCGTTTAGACTTTCTATACTCACGATTTGGTCGAGATAATAGCTACTTCTCTTTTAGTGATGAATTTAATTGCTCCGTTGAGTAATAGGAAATGTATCGCTTAAATGTCTTTGCCATTGCCCTATTAGGATCCTTGTTTTTTCCTAAAATAAAGGGAAGAATCGACACATGTTTGAGTTGTATGGTTCGAGACTTAGCTCAAAGAGAGGGAGAACCTAGGAGAACTATAGTGCTCATGATCCTGGCAGAGAAAATGAGGAGTCTATCAGCATGTGTCGACGGTAGAATGTTCTTCGAGAGATGCAACCTTTTTCTGAAACTATGAGCTATCGAACACTTCTACACGCGATCCAATGCGGTATACATCTTTTTTAGTTAAGAAAAAAAGATTTATAACCATTCAAGAAGAATGGTAAGTTTCACCGCCCTTCTAGGATTTGTAGACTGGAAGATATTTTTGACAGAGCTTGAGAGCCACCGAATCCAATGGAAGTTCTATTGGTTGTCCAAGCCTAATACCATAGTAAGAGGGGACGATCGATACTTCATTGAACTTATTTGCTTAGAGGGTCTTCAACCATATGTTCCTCTTTGAGTATTTCTAATTTGGGGGAACTCAAGTCATACCACTCCGGTCTAACATGGAGCAGTATAAGTATGAGTTTGGACTATATAAAAACCATAACATACTTCGACGATTGGAGCGAGTATTGACCATTCCTATGGGTGCACGAAATACTTTGTGCATACGTGAGTATTACATATGGATCCTAATAATGTCTGAAGACCGAGTATTGAGTGGAGAAGGACACCATGGTCTCACCGATGAAAGGGAAAACATATTGGCACACATTGTGTTGAAAATCAGACAATCCCGATACAAGAGGTCAATTGGCGCCAAACTCTTGGAATTGATATCTCCAAGATTTCAGAATTTAGGGTGATTTCCCCATGTAATCCCCTTTCGCTTAGTTTATTTCAATTTTAGTTTTTAAATTATGATGTAATGTTCAAATTTTATATTAAATGAAAGTTGTTTTTCTTCTAATCTAAACTCCAATTGGAAAATAAGGCTTGAATTAATTATTGTGCATCATTTATGTATCACTTAGGCCTACCTCTGGCTCAACAAGGCTCCTTTGCACTTTGGGCATTTATCTTAAAATAATGTGCTTGATATAACAATTTATACAATGTTCTAACTTGGGCTTTCTTTTTCTTTTATTTTTTATTTACCTTTCCCAATGGTTAATCTGTAGACCATGGTTTACCACACATAATCAAAAGGCTCTCTTCCTTCTCTCCCAACTGAGAATCACAAAGTAAAGAGGAAAGTTACTAATGACAAGGTCATGTGCAAGAGTATCGAAAAGAAGTGTCTTTCAGACAAGTTGGTATCAAGGCTTGAGTAGAAATAAAGAAGTTAGAAGAAGAGGTGTTGGATATGCGCGAGTGGGCCAAGTTGTTATTTTCCGCCAATCCTACTTTGGAGATAAACATGGATATGTCACTTTTCGCAAGTCAAGCCACTCTCCAAAATTATCCTCCAACTCACCCTACTTCTCATCCGCCTCCAAGTTACCCCAATTCTCAAAATCAACCAAGTTCAATTCAAATGACTCGAAAGAACACCCACATTCCAATTTACCAATGTCCCCCCCCCCCAACATAATGCTTATGCTTCTAGACCTCCACATCTTACTCAACACCCGCAGAATCCTACCATCCTTGGCATCATGTGCCTCCCGTACCATTTCCAATCCTTCTGTATCAAAAGTTCTCATACCAAAGGCCTCCTCTGCCATACCAACAACCAACATATCTTGTCCAGAATGTCAAATTCATCACTCGACCGCATATTCGCAAAAACCTCTTTAAGGTTGAGAAGAAGTCTGGCAAAATTTATACTCCTTGGACCGAGCCTATAGGCCAATTCTATGAAAAGTTAAGAACAACTGGTCAAATCTCTCCTATCAATGAAATAAGGATGAATATGCGTGCATGATAGATTGAACTCTCTAAGGTTTACGCTAATCATTCAAGAAAGAAAGGACACACTATTGAAGAATATCGCGATTTGAAATACAAGATCCAACAATTTATTGATACTAAGGTCATATGTTTGGAGGAATTAACAAAAAAGAAATTCTAACTGTGAACGTGCTAAAGTCTATTTGAACCTATTTCCAAATATGGCTTGATCCATTTATATTCAGGGTTTCCACATTCAGACACCCATGATGACATACGGGCAGTAAGTTGGGCAGAATATATCATTCAGTTGTTGCTTAAGGGGGTTATTTAAATGTCTTGATTATGCTCTTTGTAATTTGGAACTACGTCAGACCTGATTCCCATTTAAGAGGGGATACGTAGGCGCTCCTATGGAGTTCGGTCTTTAATAATAAAAAATTTCATTTTCCCCTCTATTGTGAAATTGAGTAGAATTTTTGAGAGGATCTCAAAATTTTTGTGAAAGATCTCTTCTTGCATCTCGATACTAGAGCAATTTTTGGGAGGAACTCAAAAATTCCATCAAAAGCATTTCTTCTCACAAATCACTAACTGGGGCAGAATTTTTGAGAAGGTCATAGAAATTCTGTCAATACACAATTCTGCAAAAATCAAGACGGGGCAGAATTTTTTAGAGGATCTAAAAAATTCACAAAAATCAAGTTACAATCTACAAAATCAGAATAGCAGAAGTTCTACACTGAGGCATAAATTTCTTACAACACTTCGAATGACATTTTAACAAGCATAAAAGGAGTATACTGTGTCAAATCAGGGATACAGATGAGCCTCCCTCTTTAATTATTTTTCTTTGAATGCAGAAAATACATGTACATATACAAGAAGAAGCTTCAACATCGCTTGAAGGATTAGTGTACAATTATATTAGACCCGAAGATTGCATGCGCTCGAACTGTAGTATTGCATTGTGCTCGAATTTCATATGCCTGAACTGTATTGTGCCCGAAGATTGCACGAGCCCTAAAATTGCATTGTGCCCAAAAATTGCATTGTGCTATAGAATTGCATGTGCTCGAACTACATTGTGCCCGAAGATTGCATTATCCTCGAGAATTGCATGTGTCCGAGATTGCATTGAGCCTGAAAAATGCATGTGCCCGAGATCACTTTGTGACCAAGACTTGCATGTGCTTGAACAAATTCAAATCAAGTCACAAGTATCAACAGATGCCTCAATTACAAATACACTTTCTTTACTCATTATTTACACTCCTAATGCGTCATAGTCTAAAGGCATCATCTTTTATGTCCTGCGAACATCATATCGTGGCCTAAGGATTTAATTTTTGTTTATCATGATTTGAAGGTATCATCGTCTAAAGACATCATTTTTTTCATGGCTTGCAGACAACATTTTCATGACCTGAGGAATTAAATTTGCGCATCATGGCCCTAGACATCATAACCTAAGACATCATTTTCATAGTCTTAAGGAAAAATCCATGGATGATATGGGAAATTACATCATGTTTACATTTATCGTTTATCAATCATCATATCTGCTCTAATCACTTTATTTAGTAAGACTACAAGTTACAGATGCGCAGATTGCAGACAAGATCAATCGCCGTCTGAACTATCATTTCCATGCTTACATGGCTATTGCAACAAAGTTCCTTCTCGCATTATCGTTTGGCTACTCAGGCTATTTTGAAGATGTTATTATCAACTCGCTATTGTGACTTACTGATTAGTCAGTCAGGCTCGTCGGAATACGACATTAGGCTCATCTGCCTTATAAAAGTACACCAGGTTTGTTCGCCTTATAATAGGACACCAGACTCGTTTGCCTTACAACACGACATTTAGGCCCTTTTGCGTCACAATAGTATGCTTAATCTCATCCGCATTACAATACGATATTTAGGCTCGTCCGCCTTATAATACGACATCAAGGTTTTGTCGATCTTATTATACGACATTCAGGATCGTCTGCCATACAATAGGATGTTAGGATCGTGCGCCTTACAATGCGACATTTAGGCTCGACCATGTTATAATAGGACATTAGGATCGTCTGCCTTATTAAACGACACTTAGGCTTGTCTGCTTTACTAAAGGACGCTTAGTCATGTTAGAATTTGCAAGTGTGATCGATCTCTCTTTTCGCTTCTCTATCTTGCTTTTATCTACTCTAATCTTATCCATTCAAGTCGATATCGTCCCCTTTCAAATATATTACCGCTCTTTCAACTTTTAAGAGTTCTGTTTGCTCTTGAATCTAGAACTATGCACGACCTGATTCTCGTATAACTAGAGATATCTAGAAAGCTTAATACCAAAGTCTCGGTTGTACCATTTTTCAACTATATGGTGTTTTAATTGATACGACTAACATCTCTCGTCGGTCGGACAAAATCGACTACTAAGTCAACGTTGGTTGCCCGACAATTCAGCTTTCATTCTCAAGCAACCAAGGGGCAGCTGTTGACATCCAACTTTGATCGTCCTTTCACCTTTTGTAGGAATGCTATTCCATTAAATACGCATTTTAAATTATTTTTAAGTTTAAAATTTTAGTTGATTTTACATAAAATTTATATATTTTAGTATGTTTATTTTATAAAATTATTGTAAATATTATTAAAATATTTTTAAAATTCTTAATAAATTTCAAAATAATTATTTCATTCAATTTTTTTAAAATTTAATTGATTTTAATTATATAAAAATATTTTAATATATATAGTATTTTAATCAGATAACAATTGCTTAATTTCCCTCAAAATTACTTAAATTCTAGCCCCTCATATCTTCTAAAATAAATGGCCAAGATTGGATCTCCCAAAGCCTCCCTTTTTGTCTAAAAAGACCTAATCCCTAAAAATAATTCTGATCATCCTCTCCCCTCTCTCTCTCCAGCGCCGCCCACCTCTCTCCTCGCAATTTTCCGGTGAAAGCCACCAGAGGCGACGACGCCCCTCTATGTACCCTCCTTTCCCTCTCCTTGTTTGTTCTTGTCCTCTCTCTTCCCCTCTCATCTCTTCTTTTATCCAGGCGAGGCCACCAGCAAAGGAGAGAACTCAAACAACATCAGTGATCGGCAAGAGCTCGGGCTGAAATATACAACAACCAGCGAGACAGCAGCTCGCTCGTCCGCTCTATTTTCCGGCGAGCTGTGCTCCGTTCTTCTCTCCTATTCTTGGTCAGCAGCGAGACCAACATGCTCCACCGGCGAGAACCAATGGCGAAGGAAGTGACCATCAACATCTCGAGAACCAGCAGCTCTAATAAGAGCTCCAGGGAAAGCAGCCGCTCTGACGGACCAGCAGAAGCGGCGAGGCATCAGTCTCACAAAATTCAATCTAGAAGAACATCCAGCCGCTCCAGCAAAGTCCAAGCGTTGGGTCGTTAGATGGATCTCAACTAATCCGTTATTGGTATTTTAAATCAAATATTACTTCGTCTATTCAAATCTAGTCATTTTCTCAATTGATTATGATATTTTGATCATATTTTTCTTTCTATTGTTTTACAATCTTCATTACAATATATATATATATATATATATATATATATATAT
>NC_028641.1:38719796-38727009 GCF_001406875.1 Solanum pennellii
TATATATATATATATATATAAAATTAAATAACAGAGTCTCTACTAAAGAGTCCTTCCTATAGCTGTGGTAACTAAACCATCAAACTAGGAAAATAAGAAATCAAACTCCTAAAATAGTGGATACATATCTAACAATCTATGCAGTAAAACACTAAGCAGTAACAACGTGTGTGGAGTATAGTAACAGTAATAGCGTTCTAATAGGGTGGCCGTGGGGGTGAGCATGTCTTGGAAAGGGTGGATCATTTCTTTCAGGTGTATGTGGAGTTGCGGGTTAGGGAAAATCCTTGCAGTTTAGGATATATCTTCTCTTTAGATAAACTCGAGTGTGATATAAGCAAAATTCCGTACTATTAAATAGCTCTAATCTATTACAAGTACAAATAACTCTAGATGTAATTAAAATTTTGTGACATATGAAAGTACTTTTAATACAATATTGAGGAATAAGTTAGCATGTAGCAATATTATCTCTTTAGACGATACTATACACTTGGCTTTCAACATGTTGCTTTAAAGATCTTGTGTAATACGCGTGTTGTTTATATGTGCTAACCAGTGTCTGCTCGTGTTTCATTCATGTGCTTTCTGTACACTTTAGTTTTTTCATTTGAAAAGAGGATTTCAAGATCTCAACCAATCATTCTAACACACAACAAATCATTTTCCATTGAACCTCAGATGGAGAGCAACAATTCTAACGTTGACAACTCAACCTTCAATGGAAATTTAACCGCTGCTTATATTTAAAAAACAGTCAAATGTTTTGATAGTATTCAACTCCTAACTGTAACCTGATATATAATAAGTGTTTGATAAGTCATTTCAGTTGGGAGTAACATTTCCCCTCTAAATGATACACCCTCTTTTTAAAAAAGAATGACCTAGTTTGACTTGACATGTAGTTTAAGAAAATAAAGTAGACTTTTCAATCTTGTGGTCCTAAATTAACGTAACATCAAAGGTGCCAAAATGCTCTTTAATTCTGTGGCCTAAACATTTCACACAGAAACTTGAAATTAAAATGTCTCCCTTTTCATCTTCTTGAAGCCTTTGATGCCTTTTTTTATCACCTTTTAAAAACTGGTTTCTTAAGTCTTGCAAAATTTTATGTTTTTCCATTTTAGATGTTTTTCTTTATTTTGTTGTTAAATGAGTCTACTCCTAATGAGTTCAATATTTCAGGTAAGAGATGAAGATTCTAGGCAGGTAATGCTTTGTAAACACAATACTTTAGAGTTTTATACTTGAGAATTTTTCTTTCTATGGATATGATACCATCTGACATGGTGTTTCATCTTTTAGGGCATTTCGGAACGCCTCACTCATATAAGTGTTGAATCGAGATTATTAGCTTTTTATTTAAGCATGAAGACCCATATATACCAATTGCCCAAGTTAAAATGTCTTGACGTCCAGGAGCGTTGCTCCATATGCTTGGTAAGTGACACCTAATTTCAGAACCCCATACTGAGTCAATAAGCTTATTTCAGTTTGGTTTTGACCTTCTTTTTTTGGTCATGTTTTTCTTAGGATGATTATTACGACAAGGAAAAACTCAAAGAAATCAGTTGTGGTCATTTCTACCATTTTGACTGTATTAGAGAGTGGATCAAGCTAAAGAACATTTGTCCTATTTGCAAGAGGGATCCAACTTTAACAATCAGTTAAATTTTTTGTTTGGTGGACTAACTAGTGGAGTGGCATCATTGATCTCAAAAAAGTTGAGTTAAACCTGAAAATAAGGAACCATTCTGAGTTTGAGAAAAACATTGGTCTCTTAGTTTGATGTGCTTTCTTTCTTTTCAGATGATCCTGTACACTTTGAAGTTGAGTATAAGTTGGTACTCATGTTGGTTTGTTTGGTTTATATCTGTTAGGGTTTTGATATGATTTTCTTACCATATTTGAGTTTTAGTTTTACCTTGAAGGGAAATTAAAGCATTATCATAATTGCATTAATTTTTTTTGGAAGGAAAATATAATTGTCTTTTATATTTGATTTATTCTTTCGTCAGAGGAAAAGTTTGGAGATCTATAAATTGAAGATCCCTATTCTCTTAGTTGAATAAAATAGCATCCGTAATGTAGACAATTAAGAGTTTTCTTTATGGAAGATCTATTCTCTCAACAATTTTAATATTTTTCTTTAATATTAATTTTCATATAAGAATATTTTAATTTTTAGCATAAGTTTTTGTTATCTTATTTATCAACATTTTGATTGCAATTGTAAGCTTCCGCATGATACCCTAATCACCTTCATAACCCACCAATATCGAACAAATTTGGTTGATAATCTCAATGTTTACAACAAGTTTTGTAAACCTCTTTATTCTTAGATTTTAATGCCTCCCGAGTTTTTCCTATGTGGAAGCTAGGCATTCTATTCAACTAAACACCAACAACAAGAAAAGTAAGTATTTTCATTCCAAATCATCAATAACAAAAATCAATAGGCTGATTCAAATCTAGAAGTTATTAGGAAAAGTAGTTAATGACTAGATATTGTTCCTAATTATTGTAGAACAATTAGAATATATTGTGGGTTGTGTAGCATATCATTTGGTTTTGTAGTATCATGTTCTTTGGAATTGTAAATATCTTCCCATAAATTTGTAATTTTATATGATGTATAGTTGATGCATAAAAAAGACATATTTTTTTGACCCATTTTGTGTTGGTATTAGAGAAAAGTTATTTCTATGGTCATGATGTTTTCTGTATCCTAAGTCTATAATTCTACCATGGGTTAATGTCTGAGAATATAAACACCATTCTAGAACCTATAACCTTTCTTTTCGGTGTAAAAATCTGTAACGACCTGTTTAGTCATTTTGAGCAGCAGATTTTATTTCTGGAAAAACTTTGTGAGTCGACGGAACCCACGACGGACCGTCGTGGGCACGACGGACCGTCGCAGGTGTCTCGTTCCAGAACACTTAGACTTCTGAAATTTGGGTACTGAAATCGACTCTCTGAACTTGGCGACGGACCTGCAGGACGAACCGTCGTGGGCACGACGGACCGTCGCAGACCCTTTCGTGGAATTGAGTCTCTGAACTCTGTGACGGAGCAGCAGGACGGACCGTCGCAGGCGCGACGGGCCGTCACAGGCTGCATAATCCCAGGCTGGGTCGGATTTCTGTTAAGTAATTTAAGGGGCGTTTTGGACTATTCCTGCTTTAATTATAAAGTTAGAGGGTTAATGTTAATAAGTCTAATTACTTGGGGGTTAAAAGAGGTAACCTTGAGTTAATTAGTGGGATATTATTGCCATCTTTATACTTAATTATATGCTAATTAGGGTAAAAGAAAGAGGGTTTGAATGAGAAAAATAGAAAGAACAAAGAGAGAGAGAGAGGGTCGAACGAGAAAGAGAGAAACGAACGAAGAGGAAACACAAGCTTTGGGGAATTTGCTTGCTTGATCACGAATCTTCGGTGGAGGTAGGTTATGGTTTATGCTATTCGTAGTAAACTCTTAATAGCGAATGATATGTATTGGGTAGTATTGTAAACCCTTCTATATGCTTAATTGTGTGTATGCATGATGTGATTTTGTATATAATTGTGATAAAATAAGCATGATGAAGCTATTGAATCCCAAATCTTGAAAAACCCTAATCTACTTTGTTAATGAGATTGATGATGCCTTGGTATAAAAGAAGGCTTGATGAACTAAAGTAATGGGGTTGATGATGCCTTGGTATAAAAGAAGGATTGATGAATTAATAGAATGAGATTAGTGGAGCGGGTGTCACGAACCGACACGTAGTATTAGGGGGACCGGGTGTCACGAACCGACACGTAGAATTAGGGGAGCGGGTGTCACGAACCGACACGTAGAATTAGGGGGACCGGGTGTCACGAACCGACACGTAGAATTAGGGGACCGGGTGTCACGAACCGACACGTAGAATTAGGGGATCGGGTGTCACGAACCGACACGTAGAATTAGGGGGACCGGGTGTCACGAACCGACACGTAGAATTAGGGGATCGGGTGTCACGAACCGACACGTAGAATTAGGGGATCGGGTGTCACGAACCGACACGTAGAATTAGGGGATCGGAGTGTCACGTACCGACACATAGTAGTAGGGGAGCGGAGTGTCACGTACCGACACAAGAGGAATAAAGATAAAGAATCTTGAAAGATGTTAATATACTCAATCTAATGAACCTAATTCCCAAAAGAGTATGGTATTGAGGCTTGAGTCCTCATGTGTGAACTTGGCGGTGTTTATTAATGATTATAGAACTTGTTGTTGCTACACGTTGAGTATTGTAGTTGATTTATGATATTATCTGATATATATTGTTTTCTATTTTGAGTTGGCCGATGATATCTACTCAGTACCCGTGTTTTGTACTGACCCCTACTTGTATTTGTTTTCTTTGTTATTTGTGGAGTGCAGCAAACGTACCGTCGTCTTCAACTCAACCGCAACTCTAGCCAGTCTTCATTACACCGGATTTCAGGGTGAGCTAATGCTTCTAGCTTGGACTGGATCTTCTTCCTCATGTCTTGATGCCTTGAAGTTCCGGCATGGACTAGCTTTTGTTTATTTTAGCTTCTTAGAATACTCTTAGTTTAGTAATTTGATCATAGATGTTCTTGTGGTGATGACTTCCAGATTTTGGGGAATAATAGATGTTGAATTTTAGAAGTTATTGAATTGTCTTTTTATTAATGAGTTTAAGTCTTCCGCATTATTTTCTGTTGATATTAAATTGAAATGTTAAGGTTTAGATTGGTTGGTTCGCTCACATAGGAGGGTAAGTGTGGGTGCCAGTCGCGGCTCGGTTTTGGGTCGTGACAAACTTGGTATCAGAGCATTAGGTTCGTTGGTCTCATCACACAAGAACGAGTCTAGTAGAGTCTTAAGGAACGGTAGGGGGACGCCTTTACTTTTCTTTGAGAGGCTATAGGACTTTAGGAAAATTCCATTCTTTCTTTCTTTCGTGCTATTACTTGAATCCAATTGGTATCTAGGTGATACAAATTGGTATCTGACCATCTTCACTCTATTTCGCAGATGGTTAGAACTAGAGCAACGACTACGTCAACACCAGCACCGGCGGGACAGGGTGCGTCTGAGCCAGCCACTGGGGCTGTAGCTCGAGGAAGAGCAGCGGCAAGAGGCCGTGGTAGAGGTCGTGGGAGGACGTCCTCTAGGGGAAGAGGACAAGAACCTGCCCCATCTAGTACTAGGGCGGTGACTCCTCCACCGACTGAGGAAGTAGTAAGAGAGGGTGAGGAAGGGGAAACTGAGCAAGTGCAGAATGAGGAATTACCACCCCAACCTACCCCAGAGATGATTAATCAGGTTCTTGCTTATCTTAGCGGGTTATCTGATCAAGGCCAGACACCTCCAGTGTTTTCTGCACCAACACCTCAGGTTCCGGAAGTACAACAGGCAACCGCTGCGGCTCCCCGCATGGATGCTCCATTGGAAATAGGCACGTTTCCTCGTCTGACTACAGGGCCTATAATGACAAGCGATCAGCATGAACTTTTCAGTAAGTTCTTGAAATTGAAACCTCCAGTCTTCAAGGGTGCTGAATCTGAGGATGCCTACGATTTTCTGGTTGATTGTCATGAGTTACTACATAAGATGGGTATAGTAGAACGGTTTGGTGTGGAGTTTGTGACTTATCAGTTTCAAGGGAACGCCAAAATGTGGTGGCGGTCACATGTTGAGTGTCAACCCGCACAGGCACCACCTATGACTTGGGCGTCATTCTCTAGCTTGTTTATGGAGAAGTATATCCCCCGGACCTTGAGGGATAGGAGGAGAGATGAGTTCTTGAGCCTAGAGCAAGGCAGAATGACGGTCACTGCGTATGAGGCTAAGTTTCGTGCATTATCTAGGTATGCCACTCAGCTTTGCTTCAGTTCACAAGAGCGGATTCGCCGTTTTGTGAAAGGGTTGAGGTCAGATTTGCGGATTTCAGCCTTACAGGTAGCGGCTACAGCGAAATCCTTCCAAGAAGTGGTAGACTTCGTGATAGAGGTGGAGGGAGTGAAGCCAGACGACTTCACCATGGCATCGACATCTAAAAGGTTTCGAAAGGGAGGTGAGTTTAATGGTTCTTACTCTAGAGGACAGGGTTCAGGAGGTTACTCAGTCCGACCAATTCAGTCTTCACTACAGACTGTAGTTGGGGGTCCACCGCAGACCGGTCAACACTTCTCTGAGTCTGGAGGTCATCCCCAGACTTCGTCGTTCTCACAGAGACCTAAGCTTGAGTCCAGAGAGTGTTATGAATGTGGAGAGATCGGACACATTAGGAGGTTTTGTCCAAAACAAGGTTACAGACCCCCAACAGTCAGAGGTAGAGGTGGTCATGGAAGAGGCCGTCATTCTGGAGGGCGTGGTGGCCGAGGTAATGGTGGTCACCAAAACGGCCGGGGTGACGGGCAAACTGGAGCTACTACAACAACACATGGTAGGGGCAATGGGCAGACAGGTGATAGGGCCCACTGTTACGCTTTCCCTGGGCGGTCGGAAGCGGAGACATCAGATGCTGTTATCACAGGTAATCTTTTGGTTTGTGATTGCATGGCTTCTGTATTATTTGATCCTGGCTCCACATTTTCATATGTATCTTCCTCATTTGCTACTGGTCTTAATTTACATTGTGAATTGCTTGACATGCCTATTCGTGTTTCTACTCCGGTGGGTGAGTCTGTGATAGTTGAAAAGGTATATAGGTCTTGTCTGGTGACTTTTGTGGGGAGCAATACTCATGTAGACTTGGTTATCTTAGAAATGGTTGATTTCGATGTAATTCTGGGTATGACTTGGCTTTCTCCAAATTTTGCAATCTTAGATTGTAATGCTAAAACTGTAACGTTGGCCAAGCCTGGGACAGATCCGTTAGTGTGGGAGGGTGACTACACTTCCACTCCAGTTCGTATCATCTCCTTTCTTCGTGCTAAGAAAATGGTTAGTAAAGGGTGTTTAGCGTTCTTGGCACACCTCAGGGATGATACTACCCAAGTACCTTCGATTGAGTCGGTTTCGGTAGTCCGTGAGTTTCTGGATGTGTTCCCTGTAGAACTTCCTGGTATGTCCCCGGATAGAGATATTGACTTTTGCATTGATTTGGAACCGGGTACTCGTCCTATTTCCATACCCCCTTATAGAATGGCTCCAGCAGAGTTAAGGGAATTAAAAGCCCAACTTCAAGAATTGTTAGGGAAAG
>NC_028641.1:38729856-38737702 GCF_001406875.1 Solanum pennellii
GTTTTTATTAATGAGTTTAAGTCTTCCGCATTACTTTCTGTTGATAGTAAATTGAAATGTTAAGGTTTAGATTGGTTGGTTCGCTCACATAGGAGGGTAAGTGTGGGTGCCAGTCGCGGCTCGGTTTTGGGTCGTGACAAAATCAATGGAAAGAATTATTCTTTTTGGTCTCAAATTGTTGAGATGTTTGATGCAAGTCGTGGAAATTGAAATACTTATCGGGAACAACTAAAAGCCTCTTGCTATAGATACCACTTATGAAAAGTGCAGTATAGATAATGCTATTGTTAAAAGTTAGCTCATCTCTGCCACAAAACCCGACATTATTATATTATTTGTACGTCTTCTAACAGACAAGAGTATTTAATTTTAAACACCGTGTCTCAAACATATTATAAAGGGGGGGGGGTTGATTAGTTATTAAGATCTCTCTTGTCAAGCAATATGTATGAAACGAGAGGGGAAAACAATTTCTACATACTTTGCAGATTTTCGCAAAATATGGCAGGAATTGGATTACCGTAAGCCCATTCTTTCACATAATCTGATGTTTTCTAGGATCGACTAAATAAATTGAATAAGAGAGTGTGTATATCTTTCGGCTTTTTTGGATTATATTCATGATCATGTCCGAAGGGATATTCTTCATGTAGAACCTTTTCCTAATCCTGAATTTGCTTTTGCAATGGTTTTTGAAGTGAAAGAACAATGGAGGAACACAATAATAAATAATAATACCGATTCTAACATGGATATGGCAGCAAACATTTTATTTCAGAATCGAAATTTCCATTCGAAAGCTCGTAGCAATGCTAAAAAGGGTTATACTCATTGCCGTAATCCCACATGTACTAGATTTTTTTTAAATATGCATGAACATCCAGATTGGTGGAATTGTTTGAATGAGAAAGAAGTCTAGGGAACAGAAAAATTGAAAGGGTGGTGATAAAAATGATGGGAAAGTTGTTGCTATGGTTACAACTAGTACATCACTGCCAACCACTGGAACGACTTTGGTTTCAATTGAAATTGGTGTTTCTGATTTAGTTATACCTAGATACTCATCAGGTAATATTGGATCTGTTGGAATTATGACCTCCTTAATTTTGTAAAGGAACACGTACTTACTACTTGTTCATTACTGTTTGAGAGATTTAGTAAACAATTTCGTAAAATAACAATTAGTTCACAACTTTGTATTATTTATCTCAACTCCAAACAACACAATGATTACACACCTATGTAATCTAAAAAAATTATAAATTCTAATTTCTAACTACCCAAGACAAAACCCCCCATGTTCACGTCTTCTAAAGTCTTCCAAGTTAGTTCAACTTGTTAGACTTGTCCTATGCTGAGCACTCAATTGTAGTCAATAATAATTAACTACAATTTACAACTTTATCTCACAAACTCGGAGCACTCTCCAGCAAAATACAAAACTCTCTTTAACTCTTTGAATCGTTTTTTGATTTATCTGTGTATATAAGTGTGTGACATTCATGAATAAGATCTCACCCTATTTATAGATTTGAGATTCTTTAACACCTATTCCAACTCGAACACGGAAGCCTATGCAACTTATACTTACGCCGCTTCCTACTTCATGTAGAACTCCTGCTTCATTGTGAATATTCTTTTTATTTTCCTTGTCCTTTTTCCAGTCAGACTTGCTAAATAAAAATAACGTTAACACCAACTGTTCCATGCAGCTTTGTTAATCTTCATGATACATAAATTACATGATCTCATGATCTAACAGGATCAACTCTTATTAAAATGGATTCTAATCAACACACTAGATTGGTTATGGTCTCTGGAGCTACTAGTCATATGAACTTTGATTTTTCGGTGTTACAAGATCCTAATAAACCACATTGTTCACATGTGTGCAATGCAAATGGTGTATCATCCCAGTTACTAGTTCTCTACTGTTTTGACACTCTCCTTGTATTTAAAGTATAAATTATTTTTTCCTTCACTATCCAACAATCTTTCATCTCTGTCTCATGTAACTCAACAGTTAAATTGTTTAGTACTAATGTATCCTCATTTCTGCATCTTACAGGACCTCAACAAGAAGGAGATTATTGGGCATATACTAAAATATTTGGGTTCTATTATGTTGATGATTTATGTCGTGGTATTGCTCTAATCAGTCATGGTTCGTTTCTACTAATATGGATGTGTCATGGAAGCTTTGGTCATGCTTCTTTTGGCTACATTAACTAATTACATCCAACTTTATTCTCAGGGTGCGATTTCTGTAATTTTCATTGTGATGTTTGTGTATTATCTAAAAGTTATTGTATTACTTATCAACTAATTACCAGCAAGGTGAATGAGTTGTTTGCATTGATTTACTTTGATGTGTAGGGTCCCTCAATATTTGGTGGTGATTTCAGTATTATGACATAGATTCATCTACTGAAGAATAAAATTGATGTTTCTGAATGCTTCCACTCATTTCCATAAGCCGATCCAAAGTCAATTTTTAAGAAAAAATAAAAAACCTTAGGTCAGAGAATGGTGGAGAATATGTTAATCATGTGTTGTACTTGTATCTCAAAAATCATGGCATCATTTAGGAAACTACATGCCCTTTTACAACTCAGCAAAATGGCGTAGTAAAGAAGAAACATTGTAATATAATGGTACTTGTGCATGCATGTTTGATTGGTTCTCATATGCAACCTTCATCTCGGGAGGATGCTGTTTTTATACATAATATTTATAGATTGTGTATGAAGTAGTTTTCTACATTTTAAGGATCCCTTAAATCAACTCTCCATTTATGTTAAGCTCTCATCTACCTTAAAATTGGAACCTCTAGTTTTTTGTTATGTTGTTTCTGTTCATCTCCCTAGAAACAAATTTCCAAGCTTGATCCATGTTAATTATGGTGTGTATTTGTTGGGTTTTTACATCATAAAAAGGGATACAATTGTTGTCATCCCCCTACCAAAAGATTGTATGTTATTATGGATGTTACTTTTTTCAGAGACAGTGATGTATTTCTCTCCCGAGTTATCTAATTTTTCTCTTTAGTGGAAATTAGGTGGAAGAGCAAAATTGGATGGTGTTAATACCTGATAATAGTGGTACAAATTAAGGTAATAGATGTCTTAGCTAAACAACTTCAGAACAGGGGATTCTCAATCAAACAATGTAACCAAAAACAAAAATAAAAAACAAAAAGAAGAACCCCGATCTCCGTTGCCTTTTGTACCCACCAATAATGCTCCTTCTGGTAATGTTCTTGAATGTTTGTGTTATTTATGAGGAAAATAATACTAATAATTAATTGATGACACTACACCAGTGGTTTCTAGTGAAGATAAAAAGATTAGATATTAGTTACCTTTGCTGACCAATCAAGAAAAAACACCAGAATGATACTCTGCTAATATTTCCAAAGGAAGTTGAATATCCTATTGCACATTATGTTTCCATAGGACACTTACCAATATTTATCCCAGGATTTATGAATCACATGTCAACGATTATTATCCCTACAAGTTTTGAAGAAGCACTGAATGATCCTAAAACGGAAGAATCCATGAATGAAGAGATGCAAGAACTAGAGAAAACCATACATGGGATATTGAGTCGTTAAAAAAAAGGGAAGAAACATGTTTGATGCATATTGGCTTTTTATTGAAATACATGCCAGATGGTTCAATATTCGATTCAAAACAAGATTAGTTGTGTTTTCTTTACACAAACATATGGGTATTGATTATTAGGAGAATTTTCCGCTTGTGCCAAAGCTAAGTATTGTTAGTGTTCTATTATGAATATATGCTAATCTTGATTCGTCTCTACGACAATATTATGTGAAGAATGCTTTTTGCAAGCATATTTATCTGAAGAAATACATATGAGCTTACCTCTTGGTTACAGTAGCTCTAGAAATACAAATTTAGTGTGCAAGCGTAAAAAAGGCATTGTATGTGTAGACAATAAAACCGCGTCAAGAAAATAGTAATCAGGAACGAAAAATTATAGAAATAATCATATTTATTATTTCAAAGTGTTAGTGTTACGATCTCTATGATTCCTTTGAATCCCCCTTTTCAAATATAAATTCAAGTGCTCTTAGCTTAATCTTGAATTTGTCTTGAACATTGATCTTGAAATTAAACGTGAACTTCATCTTGATCTTGACTTTTACTTGAATTCAAGGTCTTCGAGCTTGTTCTTGAATCCGAAGGTCTTGATCTTAATCGTTCTGAAACTTGAATGCAAACCCCCCACCCTAGGCCTATTGAGATCTTTCCCTGTGCGGGTAAATTTGGGCTCAGGAGGGGAATACCCGGTTCATCGTTCAACCAGAAGAGGTAGAAGGGTTCCTGGTATAGGTATAAGAAAGCCAGTAGAACTAAGTAGAGGTAGACTGTACTTCTATGCGTACTGAGCTGAGGTCCTCCTCGCAGGGATAAACTATCTTTTCCATATTTCCTTGATAGGTGAGACTTCTGCGAAAGAAAGTACGGATAAGAATAATCTTAGTATGCAAGGACTGAGGAGCGGAAATCCACTTGACTGTAAGGAAAGGTGTTTAGCGAGAAAATTATCTCACACCTATCTTTGATGAAAGAAGCCACAAGTTTAGGTAGAAAGAAAAGCCAGTGTCAGAGAGATGACTTCTGTTGAACTCTTCCTTTACATGAAGGGAAGGAATGCCTTAACGGAATGGAATCTGGGATCAAAGTAGATTAGGTTAAGGCAAGTATGAGTTCAACCCTTTTCTCATCGAGCAAGGATCGATAGCCGTTAGACCTGAGGAAAGTGCGGTCAGATTCAGAATCCCCAATGTCTTGGTCTTTACCTTTGCTTCGAGGGACAAGCAACACATCTAGGTAATCAGTATCTAATTGAATTGATTCACCGAATCTTCCATCTACGAAAATGGAAGAGATGTCTGCTAAGGTATTCTTAAACTTGTAGCTTTATAAAGAATTTATGGCGTTTGTACCATAAGTTTTTTCTAGGTTCTTGTTTAGAATTTTCCGTCCCCTTTCTGAATTATAAGGACCCCCATTTATAGTTTTAGAATAGACAAGTTGCGATTGGAATAGAATTTCCTTTAGCCATTCAAATTTAAGTGACATGACATATCGACTTGATGGATCGGGCTTGTCATCTTTCACAGATCGATGCCATGATTCTATTGGTTTCTTTGTTAGGCTCATCTACTGTAACTCCATTTTGATTCTAATTAAATCCATATTTATTGGACTTGAATAACTAGTTCGATTATATTAATCCATAATTTATTCAGATTAATATGTTTATAAATTTAATTAATCCAAATCATTTTATAAATATATATTTAATAAATTTTAAATGAATACAGTGTGATATGAATTAATCGCTTCGAGCATGGTTTGGAAGGTTCCACTAACAATGAAGTAATATGGCTGTCCTCAGGGCAATATACATCATTCCTTGTTTTGAAGAGACAAAATGGTAAGATAATTGTTCTTATCATTTAAGTTGATGATATGATTGTTACTGGTGATGATGTTGATGAGATAACTAAATGGAAGACTTACTTGTTCTTTAAATTTGATCTGTATGATTTTGTAGGATTAAAGTATTTCTTTAGTATAGTAATTATTAAGTTCAAACAAGGAATATTTTTATTTCAATGCAAATATATTCTTGATTTGTTAAATGAGACGGGTATAATAGGTTGTCAACCTAATGATACACTGATTGAACAAAATAATAGCTTAGAGGAACTTTCTGATCAAGTTAGATATCAAGATTAGTAGGTTGCTTTATATACTTATCACATACCTAACCACATAATTCTTATGTGGTTAGTTTGGTAAGTCGCTTTACGTGTAATACAAGTGAAGTTCATATGAATGTAGACATTAAGGTCTTACGTTACTTATATTTAACACCTAGAAGATGCCTCGTGGTCTTTAATAATCACCATACAAACATTATGGGTTATTATGATTCATATTGAAGTGCAAAAGGAGAACAATGATGCTCAACAACAGGGTTTGTTGGAGGTAACCTGGGTATTGGGAAGGTAAAGTACAAAAACTTGTCCCATTGTCTAGTGCATAAGCTGAATACAAAGCAATGGTTAAAGGTATCCAAGAACTACTATGGTTGAAATGACTAAAGGGGGAGTTTAGCTTTTCACATGAAAAACCTATGAAGTTATTTTCCAACAACCAATCTTGTATTAAAATTACTAAAAACTCAATTGAACAAGATCTTGCTAACCATTTGGAGATTGCTTGTAATTTCATCTATAGGAAGTTTGAGAATAAGACAATTGATGTTCCATATATGCAGACCTTAAAGAAGTTGATTGATATTCTAACTAAAGTTGTATCCACAAAAGCGTTTGATGTTCTAACTGAAATTCTAACTACAACTGGTTGATGTTCTTACTTATAAAGATGGGTATACATGATTTCTATGCTCAATCTTGAGGTACTGTTAGTATGAGTTAGTGCGTTAGGAAAAGTAGTTAATGGGTAGATCAGTTCCTATATAATGTACGTAGATCAATTAGAATATCTTTAAATTGTAGTAGCACCTTTTTGGGGATTGTAAATATCTTCTCATATCTTTTTAATTATGTATATTGTATAGTTGATACATATTAAGAGTGTATTTTTCCACCTATCTTGAGAGAGCTTCTCTGCTGCTAACTTTAGAGTGATTACCCTAGAAATCACAAGAACAAAACTTTTGGTTGAGAGAGATCGTCAACAGATACCATATAATTTTAATAAGTTATTTCAGAACTAGGATTCCGCGCTTTGCGCTACTCCGTGATTTGCAAATTTGTTTGATTTTTTTTACTTTTACTGTAGGTAAATAAGTTTTTAAAATTGATATTTTCAGTTAAACCTATGTAATGCCGCGGTGTAATAGGCTTGTTGTTCTGGAGTTATAAAATGCCATTGGTTAAATGATTATTCACATCTTGGTGAGTAGGGGTAGGTAGCATATAACTTAAAGAGCAAACATGTAGATCGACATAGGAACATAAACAACACAACTTTTATAGACATGTACATTTATAGTAAGGGAAGCTTTTTTGGCAATAGATAAAACCGAATCCCTACCATAACAAATATCAATATCATATGATATATAAATTAGCCATTGTTGTACATGTAAAGTTTCACAACTAACAAAATAGACACTACTTGATCAAAGTAATAATATTAAGGTCCCTAGCATAGAAAACCCCTCTACTTTTCCGTTTTTGTGGTGTCTCCATCACTCTGTTCGTTGTCGTCTATAAATAAGTTTCTTCTCTTCTTAGACTTTCTAGAATAAACTCTTATGTTAGAAATGGAAGCCTCCCCTCCATTAGTTATTTCTTCTAAGTATTCTGTGTTTTACCTCCTACATTATAGTCTGTTGTTCATGGAATGTTCCATTTTTTCTTTTCCATGTACGTAAAAATAATTAATGATGATTTATGTTTAAAGGATTGTCCAGAATATATATATGATATATTAGTGGAAGTTTGTTAATTTCCAATCATAAAAATGTTGAGGGGAGGAGCAAGTCTAAAAAAAGTGAATCGACAATGTCAATCAAAATAGATATCTCATTGTTGAACATGAATAAGAGAAGTGACGTGAGATAAAAACATATATTTTTAATCATTATTTTTCTCATATTTAGTATTTTTATTTTTCCTTTTTAAGCATGGATTTTACGGATTTTTGTTAATTGTAGTTTTTATTTTTAGGATTAAATTAATGAGAATATGGATAAACTCGGACCTAAAACGAACTAAAAATGAAAGATTATAGAAGAAAATCATATTATATATATATATATATATATATATATA
>NC_028641.1:38738184-38742686 GCF_001406875.1 Solanum pennellii
ATATATATATATAATCTTTTGAAGGACATGTTGAATTACTATATGCACTAATCTCGTGTCAAGAATCTGGAGACATTTTCAATTTGAAGTGGTGGAAATATATGAACCGACTGTTGGAATTAATGCATCAATTTTTTGTCTTCTGAAATTGTCTCTTATTAGTTTCTCAAGAAGTCTTTTTATAATTTCGTAATACATGTATCTAGTAAATTGTGATATATGTATTTAGTTATTTGTGGAAGACCTTTGATTTACATTATTACTAGTATAAATAGAGATGTAATTGATGATTGCAATTATCTCAAGTGGCCTTAGGCAACCTATATAAAAGTTGAGCATTTTCTAAAGATAGTATTCTCTTTCTCTATTTCCTACAAATTGGTATCAGAGCATGTTTTGTTCTTAATATGGGATTAGATGAAGAGAAAAAAATATGGCATCCAAAACAATGAATGTGATGATTCTTCAGTTATTCTTACTCCAGAATGAGAACACATTTGAAAGATGGAGGTTTGTGGACTATTGTTGCAAATGGCTTTGAAGAGCCAGACAAAGATGTTGAACTTACAGCAGCAGAGATGAAAAATATTGAGGCTAAGTATCATACAGATCCAAAAGCCTTGAGCAAAATCCAAATGGGAGTCTCAAGAGCATATTTTGCAAAAATTGCTACTTCTGGGACTACAAAGAAAGCTTGAGAGTCTCTAGAACCGAGGTGTATAGTGATGAAAAGGTACGCACTATAATTCTTCAAACTCATACAAGAGAGTTTCAAAACTTGAAGATGATAGATACTGAAAAAATAGATTAATACTGTTAATGAAATGAGAAATCATGGTGATACAATTTCTGACCAACAAGTTGTGCGTGGAAAAGATTCTAATTAGTGTCATACAAAAGTATGAGTACATTCTTGTTATCACTAAGGAGACGAAAGATCTTTCTGTGCTTTCCGTCAAAGATCTAGTTGGATCATTTCGTGCACACGAGAAACGAAGATTTTTCATGAAGATCAACCCAAGAAGACGACTTTCTATTTCAAAACAAATAAGAATTCTCAAAATTTCTCAAAAAATTTACAGAAAAACAATTACAAGCCAAAAAAGAAGCAAGATCATGATGGTTCTTCCAAAAAGGTTGAAGAAAAAGATGAGAAAAACTCTAGTTTTTTTTTGTAGAGTTTGCAAAAATACTAATCACACTACAGAAAAATGTTGTCACAAAGGCAAGCCCCAATATAACTTTTGCAAAAATTTAGACCACATTGAGAAGGACTGCTGGCACAAGAAATGGGAGCAAGCAAATTTTTGTGAAAACCAGGAGGAAGAAAACCTTTTATTTGCTTCTAAATATGATGCTTACAAAAAGCAATGAATGGTATGTTAATACATATTGTAGTAATCATATGACTTGAGATGAAAAAGCTTCCGTCTCAATTAATAATAGCATCACTACTAAAGTGAGAATGGGGAATGGAGCCTTAGTTGATACAAAAGGTAAAGGTACCATTTCGATCAACATGAAAGGAAGCGGTAAGCAAATTCATAATGTTCATTATGTTCCTGACTTGGAAGAAAATTTGCTTAGTGATGGTCAACTCATGGAAAATGGTTATTCTCATGTGTTTAGAGATAATTATTGCAATATTATGATAAAATTGAGTAAAATCAAGTCATTGTTGAAGTAAAGATCATAAAAAGAGACTTCCCTTTGCAATTTCATTAAAATGCATTAAAAGATGAAATTGTAGATAATTCATGGATTTGGCACAAAAGATTTTGTCACTTGAATTTTCATGGTTTTGAAGCTTCTCAAGCAAAAAATTCATGGTGCAAGGCCTTCCTGAGATACATAATGAGGTGAATCCATGTGAAAGTTGTATAATGGGAAAGCAACATAGGAAGTCATTTCAAATGAAGACTCCATCTTTTGGAAGTCAAAGTCATTTTCTAATCTTTATTGAAGATTTTTCAAGAATGAGTTGGGGTTTATTTCTTGAAACAAAAGTCAAAATCATTTGCTACATTCAAGAAATTGAAAGCCCTTATGGATAAGCAAAAAGGAAAATCAAAACCATTCGTAGTGATAGAGGGGGTGAATACATAAGTCCGGAATTCGAAGAAATATTGCAAAAATGAAGGCATTCGGAAGCAACTTACAACAGGGTACACTTCTCAACAAAATGGTGTATCTAAAAGAAGAAATAGAATAATTGTTAAAATGGCCAGAACTATGATGAATGCGAAAGGTTGCCAAAATATTTTTGGATAGAAGCAGTGCATACAATAGTGTACATCCTTAACAGGTGCCCGACAAAGGCACTAAAGGACAAGACACTAGTTGAAGCTTGGAGTGAAATGAAACCTTTTGTATGTCATTTTAAATTTTCGGGTGTATTTGTTATGCTCATGTACCCACTGATAAAAGAAAAAAATTTGATGAAAAAAAGTCAAAAATGTATATTTCTTTGTTATAGTGATGTGAAAAAAGGATATAGGCTTCTCGATGTCAAGACTAACAAACTTGTTGTTAGAAGAAATGTCATTTTTGATGAAAAAACAACATGGAATTGGAAGGATAAAAATGTAACATCTCGTAATACGAAATAGCTAGGATTAAACCAAGAAACCAAGAATAGTTAGCTTCGGAAAGAAAGGGAAGATCTGGAAAATTTTCTAAGTTTAAAATGTGAGTTTTGGTCATTTTTAAACAGCCATAACTTCTAGCTCAGGAGGAGTTAGGGTCATTTCTTTATATGGATGAAAATTCCTTGGGAAGACCTTTTCAATGGAGCTGAGTTTGCTCATTTTTTTATGTCATATGAGGGAAATATGTCTTCGTAAGTTGGGCTATTGGACGAAGGGAAAGTCCAATCCGGATTTTAGAAAGGGTAAAGTAGTCTTTTGACCCTATTGTTTCCCAATTTGTTTTAAGGGTTTAATTGGAGTAAAAACAAATTTTTAGTTCAGAGTAGAAAAGACTTTTTACGCTTAGGGTTTGGGAGAAAAGAAAAGAGAAGAAGAATAAGGGAGAAAGAGCAAGATTTCGCCAAAAAATTCTAGTGGAAATTCGTCGGGGGTGATCCCTGTTTAGGTATGTGGGATCTTTTGTGTTGGTGTAATTCACCCAACCATCAAGTAGTTACAATTCAGAGAATTTATGAATTGATTTCATGTTAGAAGTCAAGTTCTTGAAGGAAAGTTTTGAATTCTTGTTGATTTGATTGTTGGCTGCCATTGTTGGTTAGATTCTTGTTTCTCCAAGTTATTTTAAGTCGAATTCAGTAGTTATTGAAAATACCAATATTTCCAATTGTTTGGTGAAAGAACTAGGAAAGGCAAACGAGTTGAAAAGTTCGTCAGACGAACCTAGGTAGGGGCGGGCATGGTGCGCCTGCAGTGCACCAGAAATTGGTATCATTAAACCAAGGCTTGGCACGACATGCCACCAGTGTTCCAGAATTGGGCAGTACACCAAACTCGACGTTTTTCGTACATATTTCGTAGTTTAGTCCTTTTAAGTCCTTCCAAGATACATTAACTTCTTTCTATGATTCTAATTACTTCAAATGATTTTTAAATACCTAGAAATCATCAAAAAACTCAAATCAAAACCTTGAATCCATATTCCATTCAAGGAAAGTTAAGATAAAAGTCAAGGGAGTTAAGAAGTTAAAGTAAAGTTTCTTAAAGCTTCCAAGAGTCTTGTCTAAAAGTTTTTTTTAACATAGTTTCAAGGCTTAAGGTTCGAATTAAAGAAAGAGTAAAAGTTGAAGTCTATCCTTCAAAGAAGTATAAGGGAACTAAGTATTCTCTAAAGAGTTGATTAAGATCAAAAGTTTTCAAGTTAAGCAAAGAGTAAAAAGTTGAGTTTATTTCTCAAAATATATAAGGGAACTATGTATTCCCCAGAAAGTTTATAAATGTTTTTAAATTTAAGTTAAGAGGAATCTAAGATTTTCCCAAAAGAGATTTGAACAAGAAAAAGGAAGATTGTTCCAAGAGAGATTGTTAAAGCTTGAAAGGGTTGAGCAAATTATCTCAACCCACACGAAAGATGTTATTTTAAAAAGCATGAGCTAAAGTATATTTTTGAAGTAGTATGGAGCACCGATATGGGGATGAAAGTTCATATTAACTCAAGTCTCCATGTAAACCAAATAAGTATCATGGGTATTAACGGATCATACTTTTTATATGATAGTGTAAGTTTAGCTAGTGAATTCACTAGGCTGAGGATGTTAAATACGACGACAAATTACAGGACAGTATGGATGCGTGATCGAGACGTTGTATCACCACTTAGGCCCATAATGGTGGTTGACGGTTAGAGAAATTCCTACAAATCTATATTACGTTCATATGTAAGTAAAGTTGAGTTTGCTGTAGCACTTTCTTGAGGAACTATGTTGATTCATTATTTTACAAGCTTTATGTGTGTATATATATATATATACATATATATATATATATATATATATATATATATATATATATATATAT
>NC_028641.1:38743213-38760020 GCF_001406875.1 Solanum pennellii
TATATATATATATATATATATCTGAAACTAACATCCAAAATCAAACATAAAAGTCTTGAGTTCGATAGTGGCAGGGGCAAGAGGATCATTTTAAAAGGATTACAAAATCAGGTGAGTCCACATTCTCCAGGACAACAGTCATGAGATCCTTTTCAGTATTGTTAGTCCTTTCGTTTAAGTTTTTCTAGACTTATCTTAGGCATGTCCCAACATTTCTAGTCAGTTAGATCCTAGTTTCAGAAATACACAAATTGAGCTTAGTATTTAGTTATTAATATCTTCTTTATATTAAACTCATCAAATTTCATATGTCTTAGTTATAGTATATGGGCATTCCCTTTCCTTTAATTTTATTTATGATTTAGATTACGCATCAATTTATTATCTTTTAATATACTCATGATCATGCTAGCAGGGTTGCCTTGGGATCACTTGTGGTGCTAGGTCCCGTGCCTGCGTCCAGGGTTAGCCTCGAGGCGAGACAAATAAGTGTATAAAGTGGAAAATTAGGCGATGCCAAAATCATCACGACAATCTTCTAAAGGTGTTGGGTGGACTCGTCTTGTCTGCATTCTGAACTAGGAAATATGGAAAAGCTTACTTTCAATTTAGGTGATTTAGGATCTAAAAGGCGATCTGCCTAAGTACAGTATGTAGACTCAATCGATTCCGTCAAATCAACTTTCACGCTTTGTGTTTGTTCAGGCCTTTTCGGTGAGGTATCTCCAGTTGGCGATCCACCTAATGCACTCTGTGACATTATTTGCGACTGCTGAGTGTCCCTCATAGAATAAGTCCAAGGGTCTTTTTGAAATTCAAGAAGAAAACCTATTTTCCACTTTTGAGATCTTTTCTTCCATTTTGTTTGCTACCATATTTGAGTGTGTGAGCATCCTTTGTGTGTGATTATTAAGTACATGGAGTACATTTTCTTGCTCGATTTGTTGACCCAACCTTTATCTCCTTTTTTTTGTAGTTTTGCTTCTTATCGAGGCTTACTTTATATTTTTCTTTAATATTTTGAGACTTAAGTTGAGTTTAATGTGTGTTCATTGGGCCAGCTGATGCATGTTACTGTTATATTTCAATGGGTAGTTCCATAATGACTGTATTGAATTGTGCCCATGAGTTTATTGTTATTTTTCTTGCCTCAAACTTGCTAAACTTGCTTGTGTTGGTTGAACGTTTATATTTTCTAGGTCTTGGTTGAATTTGATATGGGTTAAATCTGAGTAACCCTATATTGACGTGATAGACTAATTTTTCCCAATGATAAGTAGAGTGATGTGTTTCTTAAGGGAAAATCATCAATTTCAACAATACTTTGTGATATCTAGGGGATGTTTGAGTACCCATGGGTAGATAAGCATATGGTGGACTGTAATGTTGTGGGATACTTGACTTTGTTGTGTATGTTGGGTTTGTTTGTGAAATTAGGCACTAGGTTGAGAAGCATCTGTTTGGCAGGCTTATCTTAGCATGCCAAGGCAGTTAGGTGAATCGCTGAGTAAGCCCTAGCTCACCTTATTTAGTCAATTGGTGACGTTGGGTAATGTTCTATTCAGTGAAGTTGCCTTAGTTAGCCGAACCCACTCGGTGTATCACCGAGTGGTTGTGGACATCATTTTTTATGCATGTTTCATTTCATTTTATGCTATCAGTTTCAGCGGGTTTGTCTTGGGTAGCTGAACTAATTCGGAGATTTGCCGAGTTGGAAATGACATCTCCCATTGTACCTGAATTTTTTGATAATTGCTTCTGTCCAATTCGGTGAGTTCTCCGCAGCTCGTCCATCCTATTCGGTAGATCATTTTCTCATTAGGCGTGCCTTAGAACATTTTTGAATTATGCTTAAAGTCGAGTTTGATTTAACCTAACCTTTAGTGATTCTTAAACTGGTCATGTAACCCTACCATCATCTGAAAACCCTCTAGCTCTATTGCAC
The DNA here is from genome assembly GCF_001406875.1 of Solanum pennellii. Lineage (NCBI taxonomy): Eukaryota > Viridiplantae > Streptophyta > Magnoliopsida > Solanales > Solanaceae > Solanum > Solanum pennellii. The sequence goes on from NC_028641.1 coordinate 38,745,159, forward strand.
TACCCCAAGAGAGGTTCTTTAACATACCTAGCATCCTCAACATTATTCAATCGCTTGTCAGAACCATTTCCTATCGGTACAATATCTCTAGCCGGAACCATTTCCCATTTACTTTATATGAAATCTGTCGTAAGAAACTTATACCATTGACTTATCATCAATTCACTCGCCGAAATCATTTTCCATGTGTTTTATATCACTAGCCAGAATTATTTTTCCATCAACTTTATTTCACTAGCCAGAACCATTTTCTATCGGCTTTATATAACTTGCTAAAAATGACCTTGACATCATAAAACTTGTTGGAAATGACTTCGACATCAACTATAACATGTCTCATGATAACGTTCAATAATCAATGCACACAAGTAATATCACACTACACAAAAGAGATAACAATTCATGTAATTCAAGTCCACAAATAATACTATCAAACATTGCATCAACACATCATTAAAGGTTACAACAAGGAAATTCACATCATGATGTTTATCAAATAGCATTTTCAATGTCAACCCTTTTTATTCACTAAAACTTATCAAGTGAACAATAAACCGTCACCTCATTTTGATTACTCCCAACACACAAGCAACAAAGAGAATACACAAATTCTACTAGAATACAAGGTTTAAGAGATCACTTGTCTTAAATAAATTAATTATTACTCTAAGTGTTGAGTCTTGCTCTTCCAAAATCATTTTTAAATCCACATAATCTATATAAAATGAAGTATACACCATCACATTTTGGAACATTAATACCCCCGTCAATGGATTATTTAAATGGAACAATCAACTAAAAATCAAATTTCAAAAAGAAGGTTTGAATCTGAAACATAGTACTTGGAAAAATTACTCAAGTTTTTATTAACTCATAGGGAAAAATCATCTCGACAAGGCACTCGAAAGCACCTCATGGCTTCCATTTTATCTATGATCTTGAGTTCTTGAAAAAACTCATACCAATTAAAATCTCATATTTTAATGTTAAACCCCATAAATAATCAAAGGGAACTGACGGTTTAGGATCATAAAACCTTACCAAATGATTTAGCACTAGAAATCCTTTCCAAAATTCCCACGAAGGGTTCCCGAAACTCAAAAATGGCAGGTCAAAACCCCTCTCAGATGTCGCTAAATCACCCAGTGGTTTGCAAAAGCGTACCTCGGTAAAAGCTTAGGCATCAGAAAAGTGAAGCCTTTTTCGCTGTGAAGGTCGATTAAGTGAAACATCTTTTATTAAGCGGAGGTTGCTTAGGAGACAAAACCGTCACAAAAGCAAGACCTACAACGCTAGAAAACAGACACTACTCTCAAATATTGAAAGAACCCTATGTACGATCTGAGCCTAGTACATAAAACCCTCATACTCACATAAATTATACTTAATGTTCTGAACTAAATGAAACTATCAAAAAATGAATCTGAGGTCTCCTTGATCATGAATCCGTGAAAACCACAAGAAACTAAGTCAACACTAAACAAGCTTGGGACCTCTCAAAAATAGATCAAGACCTCACTTAGGCCTAAAATCATCCTAGGATGGAACTCTCGGAGTTTTTATTGAAGTATATGTACACATAATGGGTACTAAAGTAAGCCCAAAGGATAAAATTCCATAAATTTAAAACTTAAGATCTCAAATCTTAAATAAGGCTCAAAATCATAAACCTATAACTCCCACAAATTAAATTTCACCTTTCAAGGTGAACTAGAGATCGGGAAAAAATTTAAGTGGGATTTAGATGCTGAGAACCTGGACCTACATCACGAGAAGATGTAGAGCGCGTATGCATCAGTACTTGAAAGGTAATGAACATGTAGGATAGAGTAAAGCTAAAATAACATATAACTGAACAAAGCAATAAAGCAATGAAATAATCTAAATATGACAAAGATGCTAAAATACTGGACATCACTAATCTGAATGCAATGAGCAAGTTTTAACATGTTGAGACTGAAAATTGAAACATGGTTAATGCAATGAAGTCTAACTAAATTGTAGGAGCTACTAATAACCGATAATAAAGCTACATAAGCTAAATATGGAGTCCGATGTATATGCCCCATCGAGAGGACCCAATATACCTTACCAAAGGTATAGAGGCATGCTTGCGTGATCACTGAAATGATGCCTATAGAGGAGATTTACAACCTATGTGGCTAGTACTTCTGGGACTATTTTGGTATGTTGAACCCTAGCCCAACTCGGTGTTGTGCTACTTCCAATGAATTACGTAATTACAATATTAATGACTTAATTTCTGTAAGTTACTGGATGGATCAAACTAAATATACAAACTAAGAATGCAACAGTTAAATTGATATTGATACTTTAAAAAGTAATTCAAGAAATAAAGAAATACATAGTTAGGTTGTAGAATTCATGCAATAAACTGAGTAATAACATGGTAGTCTGATTTGGAACATACAACTAACTAATTCATGATAATCTATTGGAGTTCTAGAAACCCTAGGTCCAATCATGATAAGGGAATCAAGAATATTACTTAAATCTAGGGAATCAACATGTCACACCCTGAGAGCATAACCCGGATGCGAGCGGCGTCGTCGTCCTCTCGGAGGACTCAAACAATCCCTTAGCATTCGTTACAACATGTGATCACTAAAAGTTGCGGAAAAGTTAAAACTTTTAACATACTATTGAAGTATACTTAGACTTTATACTTAGTATACCTACGGACAAACGATAACTAGAAATCTGTCTCACATATTAAATAATCTAAAGAGTACAATTCTGGACTTAGCCAATAATAGTTAATAATCCATAGTAGGCCTTAATACCAAAGAATCCAAAGAACATAAATGAAAATCTAATACTCTTAAATTCTACTAATGTCTTCATAAAGCTGGAAAATGGAAAATAGAATCCCCGAACATAAGGACCTACCAATACTTGGAAAAAGGGTTCCAAGCTTCTTCAAATCGACCTCCTTAAACTTCAATAGTCAAAACCTACAATTGTAGTAATATAAATTAACGGGGTTAGTACGCCACATGTACTAAGTATGGGTATATGCACATAACACATAATGACATGCATGAAAAAGGATCATTTAGCGTTTCATTAGAATACATGTTAAGTCATGTGAAAGTCTTCAATGCACATACCATATAACGTGTACAAACTAAGGATACCATCAACTTACAACATGATCATAATCAAAGACATATTCTCATATTAACTTTTCACAATCAATGGATCATATAGTGTAGCATACAAAACACTCACCAATGATCCCATCTCCAACCCACAAGTGCAATGGTCATGTGATCCCCATAACCCCACACAACCAAGTAGATAAGATAGGAGACCATAAGTAAAGCTTTGCTTCATATAATTTGTAACATAAATAGTCATCACTTCATATAGCAATATAAACCAATAACATGTTCATCATAATAACTAACATCATATATGAGTAACATCATGTATCATAACATATATCTTTCATGTCATTATATTACATAAAAACAATATCCTAGGACTTCCCTCAGAGTCAACTTGTGCAATGTCTAGGTAGATCCCCATACCCCTACCTATACTAAGCAAACTGCTCAAGTCACCCTAGTCAACGTTCACTTACTTGCCTTTATTTTTACATAAGGGAACATTCGCCTTAAACTACATAGACCATGTGAGATAAACATGGAACCGGTGTCTTCCCTTCCCCACACTGAAAAGAGGTTGTCTACCGGCGAAAGTAGAACCTACATGACATAGCTTTCTAGGTGGATCCACTAGCTAGTATCCTATGGTGGCAACATAGTTCAAGAACTAGGAGATGTATTAGAGACCCATAGTTCCACATTACATGGAAGCATCAATCTCATGAGAATCATTGTGAACCTACTTTCCACTAGGGAAGGGGCACTTCGCATATCTAGTCCATCGGAGCTTAGCTTAAGTCCCTTTTATTGAATATCCTTTAAGTTTTCTTTCATCATAAACTTATCATAGGTCATAGGACGTTAACTCCTTGTATAAGCATGATCATGAGCTATTTTAGGATTAGATGAAAATTTCCTTTCATCGCAACCCGTCATATTTGATATTAACATAGCTTTCTAGGTGAATCCACTAGCTAGTATCCTATGGTGGCAACATAGTTCAAGAACTAGGAGATGTATTAGAGACCCATAGTTCCACATTACATGGAAGCATCAATATCATGAGAATCATTGTGAACCTACCTTCCACAAGGGAAGGGCCACTTCTCATATCTAGTCCATCAGAGCTTAACTTAAGTCCCTTTTATTGAAATATCCTTTAAGTTTTCTTTCATCATAAACTTATCATAGGTCATAGGAAGTTAAATCCTTGTATAAGAATGATCATGAGCTCTTTTAGGATTATATGATAATTTCCTTTCATCGCAACCCTTCATATTTGATATTTACATAACATAATCATCTTGTGTAAAGCATACAAGAGAAGACCATAGCTTGCGTTTTCTTAGTCATATCATGATCTCACATTTAACATGTTCATAGCCCAACATATACACATAAAACAACATGCATATTTTCATAACATAACATCCTGATTCATAGGCTAACATAAACATTTGTAGAATAGTCAGAACTTTAGAAGACATACCTCTTGCTTCAAAAAACCTTATTAATCTTACAATATTCATAATCATACTTAGTGAAATACTCAATAACATAATCAAGAACAACTCATCAAATCATGTACAAGATCAATGCATAGCGTAGGAGAAGGCAAACGGGTCGTTAAAGGGTTTATTCAGGTCTTAATCCTAATCCTAACATTTACACGTTATCAAGTTCCATTAATAGCCAAGTCAAAACCATCACATAATGAAATATCATGTATCACACATCATTCAAATATTATTACTCAAATACTCAACAATTTGTATGAAATTAATTATGATAAACATTTAATTTTTGTTAGAAATCATAAATCTAGGTTTAGGAAGAAAATCCATTTTGTAGAGTAAAAACCCTAGTATTTGAAGTTCATGAAAACTTATCTTGAAAGGACCTCTTGGGGAAAGGAATACCAAGAGTGAAAAACTCATACATTATAGATTAAGAATCCACGAAATGTGATTGGAAACTTCGAAACCTTCGTCTTCTTCCTTAAACTTTTCTTGTTCTTCAATGGAGTTTGGAAAAGAGAGGTTTCTTGAGAGATAGAGAGAATTTTCGTTTGATCTGATTTGGGACGTGTAAAAGTGGTCTAAAACTGACCTATTATACATACATAGTCGTCCCATGAATAACCCAAAAGAGCCTCCACTTAAATTACAAAAATGCCCCTCCTAAATTAACTAAAAATAGGAGAGCATTTGACTAAGCCAAATCTGAATTTTTTTAAAGGGTTTCAGCTTTTACTAGGACTTTTACTTAATTAATTAAGTTGCTAATTTAATTAATTAAGTGACCTAGGGTAATTAATTAAGTAACCCTAAGTCACTAGGATCATAACCAATCCCTTTGGACCATACTAGGTTAGGTACTTGAATCTTTCTTTAGTTAGTTAGCCTAGTCTCACGCGGTTAGATTTTAGGACTTCAGGTACACTAGTTAGTTTATTTTAGTTAATACTAGGTTATTTACTTAGTTAGGTAAGTTATTTATAGCATAGGAATAGTTAGGAAGCTAGGCCCAATGTGGCTTTACCGGCACGCCCGCCTGCCCCTAACCGAATTCGTTTGGGGCTTGGTCGCTTTGTCTCTTGCACATGTGCTTGCTGCACATTTCTTGTCCAAGGACCCTCACTATGTCCCCGGGTACTTATTAATCTATATGATCATTTTAAATGATCATGTACTATGATACGTAGGCTTGACACTTGGATGCCTCGTACCTAATGTGTACAACTAAGAAATTAATCTTTTATCTTAAGGTCTTCATTGCAGGTACAATTGCTAAACAAGCTTGGATTAGAGCATTTGGATATCAAAGTATATCTTAATACATAGAAATTTGCTAAACATCAAAGTGTTTAAGTTACTTGTTAGTACATAGAAATTGACTAACACCCTTAAGCCAATATTCTCTAACATGCCCAATATTACCAATATTGGGTATTGGGATGCCTATGTACCCAATACATATTCTTAAAAGCTAATAGACCCTTCACTAGACAAGTACATTTTCTGGAATTTTACACAATGGGCAAAAGGAACCCACTAGTTAAATCCCACATAACCAGTGAAGCATTCCACGGAGAAATTCTTAGATTTCGGGGCTGGAACAGATGGAACCTTGACGCGTTCTTGAATTAGGGTTCTTGACCTTTTTTCCTCTCTTGCTTCTAATTTTCTATGTTTTGATTAATGACTTGAATTAGGTAAGTTCTAGTTATATTTCTAGGCTTGAACCGAGAAAAACCTCATTATTTAGGATCTAAATGACATAGTTTAGGGGTATAACAAAATAGGAAACACCAAAAGACCCCTGAATTAACTGCTATTAGAGTGACCAACAGATTTGACTTACTATCTGTAGTTCAATCTATGATTCGTAGGTTAGGGTCGTAAGTCAAGTCTGCTTGATAGGGCTTCACTAAAATGAGTGTAACATTTCACTCAGAGGTTGAATTTTACCAAACTCGATGGCGTTGGAAAGATGATTCAATTATCTCCCATATCATAGGTCATGGGATGCCTAAATTAATTTTTACTATGATTTATGAACATTTGATGTTGTCCCAAACAACAATTCCCCCCTACGTGACTGCTAACCTTCACTTACAGTCTGTAGGTCCATCTAAGAACAGTGCTGGTCGATCATGGTTTGTGTCAGAGGCTGTGTAAAAGGAGGACTCAATCTATGGACACAAACCATGGACCGTGGTCTGGTCTACGAATTATAAGTCTTTTCAGTGGGTTGAGACTTAGTTGATTTTATGAGTTGGGTTTGGGCGAGGTTGTAGTGGTGAACTACGGATCTAAAGTACAGGCCGTAGATCATACTACGGTCCTTGGGTGGTGATCGTAGGTTGCACCAATAAATCCTTAAAAGATGAAATTCTGTTTGTTTTTGGATATAGGGTGTTACATTATCTCCCCCTTGGGAACATTGGTCCTCGAATGAAGTCTAAACTAGTTGAGTATGGAGGGAATGGGCTTGACCCTACAACTAAACACTGAGAACTGAATTTTTTATTGAATTGACTTCGAAGAACAAGCAAATACGCTAAAAATGCAAGAATAAACTGAGGGAACATGATTCTAAGACTGAATTCACGCATGAATGACTGAAACGAAAGAAGAACTATTACCTCAAGCTGGAATGTAAAGAGGTGAGGATACTTGGATTTCATGACTGCTTCTACTTCCCAATTAGCTCCCTCTACGGACTGACTCCTCCACAAAACCTTCACTTAGCCGACTTTTTTGTTTCTTAATCTTGTAACCTAATGATCGAGAATCTCAACTTGTTTATCCTCATACTAGAGACTATCTTTCACGGCCACACTCTCTAATGGGCATTATGGATGTGGGATCACCAACACATTTGTTTAAAAGTGAAATGTGAAAAACAGGATGCACTGCTGCTAATTCTTCTGGCAAATCTAACTCATAAGCCACTTTTACCAATCCTTTTAAGAATCTTGTAAGGGCGTACATTTCTGGGACTGAGTTTCCCTTTCTTGCCAAACCTCATCACCCCTTTCATAGGTTACACTTTCAGGAAAACCCAATCATCAACTTAGAACTCTAGAATCCTTTTCCTTATATCTACATAAGACTTCTGGTGACTCTAGGATATCTTAAGTCTATCTCTAATGAGATGCACTTTCTTCATAGCATGATGAATTGAATTTGGTCTTATCAATATTGCTTAACCTATTACAAACAAACCAACAGGAGATAAACACCTACACCAATAAAATGCCTCGTAAGGGTCCATCTAAATGCTGAAATAGTAGCTTTACTCTAGACGAATTCCTTAAGAAGAAGGCGATCATCCCAACTATCATAAAGTCGATAACACAAGATCTCAACATTTCCTCTAAGGTCCAAATCGTACGCTTTGTCTGCCCATCTGTCTACAGATAAAATCTTGTGCTAAGGTTAACCTGAGTACCAAGACCCTTTTGAAATGACTTCCAGAAATGAGAGGTAAACTGAGGACCTCTAATTGAGATGATAGAAAAAGGAACCCCATGCAACCGAACTATCTGATTAATGTAAAGCTTAGTGTAGTCCTATGCCAAATTTGTAGTCTTGACTACCAAAAAACGAGAAGACTTTGTCATTTTGTCAACTATCACCCAAATAGAGTTATGTTGTCTGCGTACGAGGTAACCCTATAAAGAAATAATATTGATCACTTACCACTTCCAAGTTGGAATGTCAATCTCTTGAGTCATACCCCTATTTTCTAATGGTCTACCTTCCCTTGCAGGGAATTGGGGAACTTCCTCACGAAATTTGCTATATCACACTTCGTGTCATTCTCCCAAAAGACTTCCCGCCGATCGCGGTACATCTTTATAATGCCACTGATTTTGCGCGATTTGAATATCGTATAAGTGAGCTATGCCTTTCAAATGTTGGGCTATTGGATTAAGGAAAGTCCACTTTGGCTTTGGGAAGGCCAAATGTCACACCCCGAGCAAACCCTTGGCCTGGGTTACTTAACACAATGAGAGAATTAACTTAATATAATATTAAAGAACATTTTATAGGAAAATACTCAAAATGTAATAATCTAACAAAAATGTCACTTGAGTCTCAAATTTAAAAAGATAAAAGAGACATCAAAATAAATAATATAATTGACTATCTGTCTATGAAGCCTCTAAACTGTCTAAGATGAATGTTCTAACAAACCCGACAACATTCTATTGGACTAATTAGAAAGCAATAAAAAGATCCTCTGGAATGCAACGATGCTAACCGCTGACTCTGGATATCAAAGTGTATCAACGAGGTGCTACATGATGATCCTGGTTACTTGCGTCTGCATCAAAAGACCATGCAGGCCAACTGGAATCAACACATTGAATTTACGAGTATGCGAGTTGGAATGCTAAAGACAACTATAAGGCTTGACAGGAGTAAGAATGAACTTACCTTGGTTCTTATCAACTCAAGAAGTCATAACTCAATATAAAGCAGTAAAAACTTATGCAATATAAGGAAAGCATATGAAAAAGTGTATACACTTAGTTCATTAAAGATAAAACAATAATAAACTCAACTTTACTTATATGAGAAAGTAAAATTATTTCTGCGGGATATTCTCTAACCAACAACCATCACTATGAGCCTACGTGATGATATGATGTATTACCTCACGTGTCAAGAGGACCACTCTATACCTTGCCCCCGGTATAGAACCTGAACTACTAAGTGGATCCACTAGTCTATGCTAAAAGCACTAAGGAATCATCTAAAACATATGATCCTTTATCTCCATGTTGTCTACATTGTTTATGGAGACTTGAGTTAATATGAACTCGCGTCGCCATAACGGTGCTCAATACTATTCCCGAAATACTTATCTCATATGTTTTTAAAATAACTTTTTCTCTAGTTTGAGATAATTTCTAAAACTTAGCTTCAAAAGCTTTCTTGGAAATAATAGTTTCCTTTATATTTTACAAAAACTATCCATATACTCTATGGAAGTCTAGTTTCCTTTCTTTCTCAAAAGTTTGAAAACATTTTGTTTAAACTCTTAGTGACGACTTGGTTCCCCTATAACTTGAGAAGTGAACTCAACTTGTTACTCTTTGCTTAACTTGAAACTTAACTCTAAGGGAATACTTAGTTCCTTTATAGCTTTTGATAATTTAACTCAACACTTTTACTCTTTGCTCAACTCATTTCTTTAACCTTAAATCAAAGTTAAAATGTTTGTTTAAGATCTTGAATGCTTTAGGAACTTACTTGACTTGACTCTTTACTTCGTTGACTTTGATCTTAACTTCCCTTGAATTGGATTATGGATTCAAGGATCATGATCTCATGTTTATTGATGATTTCATGAAATTTAGATGTACTTTAAAGTGTTGTAATAAATTAGGAATAATAGGTACATCACTTAGGAACTACTACGAAAGATGGGGGAGAAATGGGACCTCCATGTGACCTTAGCGTTCTGAGAAACTTTTCTTTGCTTCTACAATGAGGTTTACATAGACCTTTAAATACACATAATATTTGTATTGAGTATACATAGACCCTTCGTATAGGAAGATTACATAGCCTTGTTATTTTATTGCACATAGATATATAAGACATAATATAGTCACAAATGGATGTATCATCTCATAACCATTTACCAAGAGTATAACAACTTGGGCCTAGCCCATACATAAATGTAATAAAGCTACATATAGGCTATACAATGTTTAGTACACAAATTAAAAGAACAGAAATATGAGTCTTAAAATTAGAACAACTTCGTAAGCTTGATATTGACATTGCCCTCGGATAGTGAGGACCTACCCAACTTGAATGAATGAGAATTCCAAGTCTTCCTTTCAGAGTTGTCTCAAAGCCCTTCAACGACCGAAACCTAAAATTATGGGGGAAAAGGAGAAAATGGGGTTAGTACACCACTTTTACTAAGTATGAGACCATATGCACATATATTATCAAATCATGCTAAAAAGGGACATTTCATTAAAACTATGCTATTTCACATTTGAAAAGCCTTATGCATACTCAAGAAGACCACACCAATTAGTAAGACATATTCATTAAGTCAAAAGTATATACATCAAACGACCAATCCTGAGTCTAGTCATGACAACATGCATCTCACATAATTGAACACTTAGTAAATACAAACCTATCATCAAGTTATCGTAACAACAAGCATAGATAAAAGTTCATTACAACATTACCAAAGCAAGACAATTACCCATGAACCCTCATCAAGTCAAAAAGTGCAATGACCAAGAAAAACACCATAACCTTACTCAATAAAGTAACCCAACAAGAACCATGACTAATATCCAACTTCACATAGCATATCATTTAAGAGTACATATCACCATACTTTAGCAATAGAGACCAAACACATATTCATAAGTAAACCAACCATAATGTAGTATCATCAATGTTCAAGATCATCATATACATAACATGTACAATTATAAGAATATTCATATATAAGAACATCCTCCTAAGACTTCCCTCAAGGCTTACTAGTGCAATGTTTAGGTAGAGTCCCCTACCCCAACCTAGACTAAGCTAAACCCCTTAGGTCATCCTAGTTACAATTCATTCCTTTAATTCATTTTACCGTTTGGGAAAATCTTGCCTTAAGCAACATAGACCACATGAGATAATGTGGAATCCGGTGTCATGGCACCCTACACCGAAGGAAGGCGGACTAGTTGCCAAGGTAGTACAAAAACATGAAACCTAACAACTACGTGGATCCACTAGCTAGTATTACTATGGGGGAAATATAGTTCAAGAACTAGGAGAGATAGTTGGGACCCTCTTTATGCTACATTCATTATAGTCTCCAATATCAAGAGACATTAGTGATCCTACCTTCCTATGTGGGAAGGGACACTCCTCTCTCTAGTTCACTTGGTTCTAAGCTAGAGTCTCTTTTGAATGTATTTATTAATCATCATAACTTAGTGTAGGTCATAATGTCTATCCCTTGTATAATCATCATAATAATAGCCTAGTAAGAATTTCATGAGTAGAGTCCTTTCATTAAAATTCATATAAGTGAGGTTAGCACATTTACACATTCACATCATGATAAGACACATTGGTAGTTATCACAATCATTATAGCATTTATATCTCAGCCAACGCCTCACAGACCATAGTCAATACATCAACATCATTCCAGCCCTATCAATCTTAATAAAAGATATACTTCAATGCAACATCATCACTTAATATCAAGTAACCACAAGTGAAGTAAAGAATTGGGATCACAAGAACTACCAAGTTTCCTTCATAATCCATTATCAAGGACTTACCATCAACCCTTAAATATACCCAATAAGGGTGTAGTATCATCACACAACAATAGCAACATAATAATAAGGCCAGTTGAATAAATACATCACAATTTATCACTAGTTCATAACTTAAGATAAGAGAATTAGGTCAAATTCATAGCATACTTTATAACCTAGATCAACTTATCAAGAACTAGCATGATAGGAATATAATTCATATTAATCTGTCCATAATTATACAATAACATCATCTAGTGGAAAAATTCAACCAATAAACAAGTCAACTAGACCAACATTACACAATTCATATCAAGATCACAACCTAATGTTATGGGGAAAAGGTCATCTTTCATAAACTAGACAAATCCATCAATAAATAACATAATTGAGTTATAATACATGATATTATATCCATAATATCTAAAATAAATCATAAACAAATCAATTCACAAGATCAATTTCGAGATTGGAAAAGACCCACTTGAATTTCATATTTTTGAAATTAATTTGATGGAACCCTTTGGGGAAAGAAGTCCCAAAGGTGAAAGGAATCACATACCATAATGTTTGATGAAGATTTATGTAGAAACCTTGGTTATTTAAGACTTATAACCCCTTTGAATTTGACCTTCTATGGTGTTCTTCAACTTGGGAGAGAGAAAGAAGAGAGAAGGGAGAGAGTTTGGGTTTCGGGAATTATGAGAGCTTAGGTTAGTCTAATTAGGTTAGGGTCTTCATATAGGTTGTTAGTCAACTTAATTATACCTCCACTACCCCTAATTAACCTCCTAACTAAGACAAATAATTAAATGAATTAAATAAAATGCGCAGCAAAACAGCGGCTCCACAGACAAGACCTTGATTGACGGATCATGTGTCCATCGACATTCACTGTTCTTTCCGTGCTGCACACTCGTCAATGAGTTTAGAGACTTGTCAAAATAGGAACTTGGCAAAATATATTAAGTGTCCATTTATGGAGGCAATCGACTCCCAGTCAATTGGACCACGAACCGTCTGTCACATTCGTTGCTGACACTGTCTATTGACAACTTTTAGTCACTTTTGCAAGGGTTCTCCTCTACGACCCTTAGTTGATCCATGGGGAGTCTTAAAAGTAAGTTTTTATTATGAACTAACTCTAATACGTGTCAGACACCCTTCCACCAAAATTCATCAATTTCCGACTCCTAAAAGCTAGTCAAATAGGCTAACGTACACTAGTACCTCATTGAACTAGTTTCCGGATATCATGTACGTTCCTTGACGTTTTTATTGTAAACCTCCTAAATGACTTGTATACATTAAAATAGACCTTAAAACAGTGTCTTATACTTTTGACACCTATTTTAGTCTGTAGACCACGTCTTTGACTTTCAAAGTGTTACATAATTCCCCCTTTAGGAACATTCGTCCCCGAATAATACTAAAATCTTTGGAAGGAAGGAATAGACACAAGACTAGCAACCCAACCAATCAACAATAGATAACAACATGAGTTACAACATCAATCATGATATTTACACATAGTAATTCAAAACATCAATTACCATTTATAAGGCTCAAAATTACATTATGAGGAATTTTTCCTTCTCACATAACAACTTGAGCTCAACATACCTTACATGAGGTAATTATCCCAAAGTTCAACTCACCAAAATTCTCAATATAATTTCATAAGACTCACCATATAAAAATGCACAACATAACTCAATACAAGAGGAATTGCAAATTTTCAAGTCAATATGCTCAATTTCATTGTAACCTCTCTGTAATGACACCAAAAATGCACATATTTGCAAAACTTCACAAAAAATCCTAGCAACTTCAAATTTAGTTATTATATTCATTATTAGTAAGAACAACTAACCGTCACTAGTAAAGAGATGAGGATAATGGGACTTCATTTCGGCTTCGGCCTCCCATGTTACTCCATCAACTAGGTGGTTTCTCCATAATACTTTTACAGAGGCCAGCTTTTTGTTCCTTAACCTCTTCACCTGACGATTGATACGCTCAAACTTACTTCTCGAATAAGAAGTAAACCGGTCGTGTCAAGTAAATAACCCAACTAGTGAGGTTGGGATCGTTCCCACGAGGAAAATAGTTTAGACTTAACTTTAACCTATTATTACTATTGTTCGGTCAATTACTTCCTTGGAAAGCAAAAACAATAAAAGTGGGGTTTCTATTTCTAAATGAATGAAAATAACTAACGAAATTGAAAGAGACACTTAACAGCTTTGAATGTTGGAGTTTAATCAATTAATCAAAGTAACTAGGGTTTACGTGTTCCCCACAGGTTCATAACTTGATAATTCTAACTATAACAATTCTTTCCTAGTATCTTTCATGCAAAGTGATAAGTTATGTATTTCTAAATCCTTGGTCCGGCATCTGGAAAATCTCACTCCGCACCTTGGTCCGGCTACGTGTGTTGCTATCCTAACCCTTATCTTTACCTCATATTAAGCATCGTATTCGATATTTGACTAAGTTATTACCTCGTACCAATCAATACTAGCCTATTAGATAGTATACACTAAATCTATGTTAATAATTCTTTTCCTATTATCTACCTCCTTGGTCCGGCAAGTAGCATTAAGGCGAGTTCTAACGTTGGCCATCCGTTAAAAAGACTTCTAAGCGAAAGAATTATTAATACATGCAAGACACTATTATAGAAGTGTTATTTTAGTAAGGTTTTACCTCATTATTTGCCTATGGTTCCCACAACCCTAGTTATGGAGTTTAGTTACCCATANACCAGTTTCTATCATTTTATCTTGCCTAGTTTCTCATATTCTTTCACCTTGCTATTTTCTCTTCTTTCTTCATTTGTGTAAGTGACTCTCTTCTTTTCTTGTTTGTAATTCTTGTATATTTTTCTTTTTCTTTACTTTTCTTTCAACGAATT
>NC_028641.1:38760032-38767909 GCF_001406875.1 Solanum pennellii
AAAGAATCTCAAAGTAATCAAGAATCTCACAAAAAGTCTAATGATAATCAAAAACCTAACAATACAGTGTCTACTAATACGGTGTCTAACAATACAGAGTCTAACAATACGGAGTCTAACCTCAAAAATGAGGCTTTTCGAACTATTTATAGAAAATAAAAACCTAATTAAACAAGGACTCTATTTGCTGGAAATCTGTCAAAATGCGGCTGGGTCGACGNTGGAAAAGAAAGGTCTAATTTAAGCTCAGATCATTTGGATCAAAGAAGGATATATTTCATTTGGTTTNGACGACGGACCGTCATGGACTCCGTCATCCCATACTTGTGCAATTTCTTCTGCTTCTCTCTTCATTACCCTCGACGGCAAGTATGACGGACNATTTTATTTAGGCTAAAAATGGGCTATATCGAATAAGGGTCTATGATCCTTTCCTAATTGTCTATTACAACTTACTTTTAGCAGGACTAACCAGGCAAGNACTACTTCTTTGAACTTTATGATGAAACTGCAGGACGGACCGTCATAGACACGACGGACCGTCATGGACTCCGTAACCCCACACTTGGTCANACTCCGTACAACTAGTGGACTATTCAAATCTTCCTCACACTCCCTTGACATCTCATCACTATACCAGATTATTAGACACCTAGTTCGAATTTTAGACTTAGGGTAATGCAATGGTGTACCTCTATGTCATGCATAGAGCCACACATTTATCAGTTACTATTCCTAGTCGTGCATCATTTTCCAATTTATCAGGATATCATTTTAGCCATCATGCTCCAGAATTAAACTATGTACAAAAGATATANTTATATAAAAATTATCACAAAAAGGCTTTTGGACACTCTAAACTTAAGGAAAAGTATTAATAATACCATGAAACCACGGTATATCAACACCCTCAACTTAAATTCGTTGTTTGNATTCCATTTACCCCACCCCCAACAAAAAAAAACATGCAATTGTCCCCAATGCATAAAAAAATTTAAATACTAGGGTGGTAGGTGAAGCAAACCTGTGGCGCAAAGCGCCGTCGATCAGCAAGCTGGTGTGTTCGGTTCCCCGGAACCCACGTGCTCTGCAATCTGGACACCCTCAGTGGTGTCCTCAGCAACAACCGCACTATCAGCAGTGCCTCCCGCTATCTCCACAGTTCGGGAGCTAGACGCCCCAGCTGCTAACTCTCCTGCTCTCATCTGGTGCGCCTCCTCCTCAGCAAGTGAGGCTCTCATCGCAGCCGCCATCTCACGGCGCTCCTTCTTCCGTGCTCGCGCCTCGTCCTCTGCTCGACTCCTACGCCTCTTAGCATGCTCTCGAGGGGGAGGTGGTGGAATCTCTGAGGTGGCGAATAGGGCCGCCAACACTGTGTCTTCAGCAGGCTCGACAGAAGGGGCCTTAGACTCAGGCACCCTAGCCTCTAAGATCGTGTCGATATCTGCACGAAGACTGTCGATCGCAGCCTGAAGAGTCGACACATCCACCGGAGGGGCTGGCCGGGCTAGTACCCGCAACTCAAAAGCGTCCAAGCGCTGGTGAACCTCAGCGATCTTCTGCTCTGTATACTGGACTATTTTCCGCTCCAAGCGCTCTTCTGTCTCGGTAATGGACCTCTGCATCCACGACTGGATATGATGCAGAAGTGTAGCCATTTGCGCCTCTAATTTTTGAACCTTAGCAAGTGGGACCAGCGCAGGTAGAGGGGTTGTGCGAGAGGAGCTCGGGGCAGTGCTACTACCTGGGATAGACTCGACCGGGGTAGTGTCAGTGGATGCCGCCAACGTAGACGTGCGGTCATGGGCTACCGTTTCAGCAAGATCATCAGCAAGTGGGGGCAGCTCTGGACGGGGCCCTCTGCGTGGAGCCAACTCATTGGCCTCATCTCTTATGAGGCCGACATAAACAGAGCCCAGAGGGGTCTTGAGCTGATCAACGTGCCATATAGGCACACCTGCGGACCTGCAGAGAGAAAAGATCATGCACGGGAAAGGGTAAGTAGTTGTGACCTTGAAAGCCCTCTCGTGCATGACTGCCTGTAGAAGCCACGCGAAATCCACCTCGAACCCGGCTATCATCGCCGCCATCAACACTGCTTGATCCCATGTAACGGTATTATCAGCGGCTGTGGGGGAGAGGCAGTGGCGGACAATCAACCACAAGAACTTCGCCGTGAAAGTTAGGTTGGCCTTCTTGATGGCCCCTTTGGCTCGGTCACGCAGTCGACACCCTTTCCATCAACTGACAGGTGCAGGGCCATCCACCTCTTGGTGGTCTCTCTCAGCGATGGCTCGCGCAGGAACTGGTCATCTTTAACAAGCTGCCATCGGTAGTCAAACTTGGTAGTGAGAGGGGTCTGAGTAGCATCAACACCCTCTCCGTATAGAAACTGGCGGATGGAAGGCAGGGAAATATCGACCTGAACGCCCCGTACTCGGACCTGCTCCAGTGGGGCCCATTTGGCGGGGGCAGCCCGCCTATCAATCTGTGATCGGAGAGTCGCTACGTAGGACGCATAGAACTCTCGGACCATTTCTTCACTATAACGTCCCAACGGACGTGCTGTACACTCCAGGCGATGTCTAGTGAAGAGATTGTGGATCTCAGGCATCGTCGGGAGACTCCCTGTAGGGACCCGCCGCTCCAATGTGAGTGTTCGAGTCATAACTCCTTTGTCAGTCAGGAACTTGGCGTCGGAGTAGACTTGAAATTGCCCGTCGACACACCACCGGTTGGGCTGGTCAGTAGCCGGGGTGAGGGCATGAGCTGGTGAACCTGATGTGGATTCCGAACTGTCAGCCTCATCAGACGAGGCCGACGCTGCAGCGGTGGTGGGTGCGGGAACCTCAGCAGAGCCGGAGGCTTCCTCCGACCACAAAACTCCTAAGGAGCCAGACGCTCCTTCTTCATTTGTGGCTGACCCAGAAGGTGTACCGGTCAGTGTGCGCTCCTCATCAGACTGGGAGGCAGTGACTACGCCGGACGCCACCTTTTTGGGTGTGGCTCTGGTGGCACGTGAAGAACGGAAGGGGTGGAAGTGCCTGGAGGCACGTACTCGGGGTCACGCTTATCATCAGAGCCAATGACCAGGCGAGCAGACGGGGCGACAGACTTCGTTCGTCTGCGTGCATAGACTCGGTCTTGTTTGGGTGCCATAGTAGATAGTACCTGGAAAGGATCAATATTAATACGAGTAGTGGCAAACAAGACAAGAAAAACCACCCAAAAAAATTAAAATAAAATGACATGTCTAAAGTAACAATGACACACGACGAGCCTGGTTACGGCTCGTCGTGACTAAGACGGACCGTCATGGGGTCCGTCGTGTCTTACTTAGACTATGTATATATGGAGAACCCTGAAGGAGAGTCTCTGACAAGTATGACGGTATGTGCAAAACGGACCGTCACAGGTATGACGGTCCGTCGTAGGTGTCCGTCAGAGGACACTTAAAAAAATATGGAGGCCCTTAGGAGAGGGGTCTCTGACCGTCATAACGGTCATGTAGGACGGACCGTCGTTGGTATGACGGTCCGTCGTACTCGTCCGTTTGTGGACACTTAGAAAAATGGAGAGAGACCCCTAGAAATAGGGTCTCTGACAACCAGAACGGTTGTGCAGGATGGACCGTCGTAACGACGACGGTCCGTCACATGTGTCCGTTGAAGGACACTTAGAAAAAGTGAGAGACCCTCAGGAATAGGATCTCTGACAACCATAACAGTTGTGCAGGACGAACCGTCGTGCGTATGACGGTCCGTCGCATATGTCCGTTGGCGGACACTTTACTAAAATTGGGCAGTGGGGTGTTAGGGATTTTGGAACGGACCATACGACGATCCATCGTGGGTACGACGGTCCATCATCGGGGTCTCATTTTGTAGATCAGTGACAGAAATGGGGGTACCCCATTCATCCCCCATGAACCAAATCGAATTTGTAGTGTTTTGGACCTACATTTGTCTAACCCAAATACCTAGTAAACTAGTAATGCAAAAGCACCTATGTCTAGGGTTGTAAACACGACAATTTCGAAGATTTTTAACCTAGGTTAGACAGAATTTATATAAAAGAATGAACATATCAATAAGAACTAGGCTAAAGCTAATTGATAAACAAAAATGCATGATAAATGAGTAGAAATTAGAGACACATACCAGAGAATTCGAGAAAAACAAGATGGAAAAAGGACATGGTGACCGAGAAGACACCCACAGCAGCAACTCCGACTAGTAGATGGTAATGATTAGGGCTTTGGAGGGTTTTGGGGGAACAATGACCGGTGATAGAGGTAGAGAGTTTGGAAGTTGAAAAGGGAGGGAAATAGGAGGAATAGTGAGGGAATAGGGGTGAAATGAGGGGTTGGAGAGTTTAAATGGTAACATTTTGTAAAAAACTCCAGCCGGGTCGGGTCGGGTACGCCTCATTAATGACGCGACGATTGCCCGACGATGGTCCGTCTCAGTTGTGACGATCCGTCGTTGGTTCCGTCGTGTGTGCCCTAGTTTGATAATAACAGAAAGACGTACCTGGCACGACGGATTCATGCGATGGTCTGTTACAGGCGCAACGGTCCATCGCTGTATCCGTCAGTGACTGCTGCAGAGTAATTTTCTGCAAAATTTCCTGGTGATGTGCCTGCAAATTTAAAACCCATTAGTAGAAAAATTCTACCACTACTAAAAATAAAAACTATAAGTATTGGGTTGCATCCCAACAAGCGCCTGATTTAACGTCGCGGCACGATTGAGGATACTTGATTACTCAGCCTTCATCAAGATGGTATGCCTCTATCACTTCATTCACCGATTCAGCATGCCCGAAATAGGGTTTTATTCGTTCTCTATTCACCTTAAACCGCACTCCCTCCTTGGCTTTTAACTCTACTGCTCCATGAGGGAATACTTGGGTAATCAAGTAAGGGCCAGTCTGTTTGGACTTGAGCTTGCCCGGAAGACAAGGCACCCGTTGTCTACAAGCACCAAATCCCCAATCATAAACTCTTGTTTTGCACTTTTTTGTTCATTCTCCTTCTTCATCTTTTCTTTGTGGGATATGGAGGATACCAATTGGAGCTCACCATTCTGCCTCATAGTCCTACAAACGTTGAAGGTCGCTTCTTCATTGTTCAACCGAAATTTCATCTGCCCGTTTTCCATATCAACTAAGGCTCTACCTGTAGCAAGGAATGGCCTCCCAAGAATAATAGGCACTTCAAAATCGACTTCACAATCAAGAATAACAAAATCTGCCGGAAATATGAATGACTCCACTTTTACTAGCACATCATGGAGTATCCCTATAGGCCTTTTCACTGTTCGATCAGCCATCAGTAGCCGCATCGCAGTGGGTTTTGGATCACCCAAACCCAACTTCTTGTAAATCGAGAGGGGCATGAGATTTATGCTTGCCCCCAGATCACATAATGCTTTCGCAAAATGTAATGACCCGACTGTACAAGGAATAGTGAACGCACCCGGATCTTCTTTCTTTTGTACGAGAGATCTTGTAGCAATAGCACTACAATGCTGCAGTCTATCATCATCCTCGAAAGTGACCGATCTTTTCTTTGTAACCAGATCTTTCATAAACTTGGCATAACCGGGCATTTGTTCTAGAGCTTCTACCAAAGGGACATTGATAGAAAGCTGCTTCAGCATTGTTATAAAACGCCGATATTTACCATCCTCGGTCTTTTTCACTAATCTCTGAGGGAAGGGTGGTGGTGGTCTAGGCATGGGAATTACCTTCATAGGGACTTCTGCATCTTTTCCAGTGCTCTCTTCTGCTTCACCACTACCCTTTACCACCTTATCATCATCCTTTCTCACCTTTTTCTCATTAGACGGCATAGGTGGGTCAATGGTTTGCTTACCACCCCGAGTATTGATTGCCATACAATGCGCATAATTTTTTGGATTTTGGACAGTATTGCTAGGAAGAGTGCCCGGTTGCCGTGTGTTCACTGTCGCAGATAATTGGGCCATTTGCAACTCGATCTGCTTAATCGATATTGCATATGTATCGACTTTTTGCCCAATACTTGCTAAATCGCACCTTAACTCTTTAATATGCTCATCACTAGCATCGAACCTCCTCATCATTTTTGTGCAACATATCCTCAACTCGCGCCATACTATTTCCACCATCCCTAGGAGTAACTTCACGATTTTGAGGAGGGACATAGGGCCCATTCCTATCATTTCTTTTACCGTAGTTACCCCTGTTGAAGTTATTGTCGCAGTTGTAGTTTCCATCTTGGACATAATGACCCTCACGGTTGTAGTTACCATAGATCCGACCTTGGTTACCTTGACCTTGGCGCCAATTATCATGATTTGAGCCTTGGGCGCTCGGTCGGATACCCCCCCTCTACTCATTTACTGCATAGGTGTCCTCCGCATAATAGCATTCATCATTAGGTGGAGGTGTTTTCGACAAGTATTTGACTGCATTTATCTTTTCTGCACCCCCAGTGACATGCTTTAATACCAACCCAATGTCAGTTCTCATCTGAGCCATTTCTTCACGAATCTCATCTGTGGCTGGGTTGTGAGTGGACTGCACTGCGAAGGTATTTCTCCCGGTATCTGACTTCCTAGTACTCCAAGGTTTATTATTCTGGGAGATTTTCTCTAATTTTTCAGAAATCTCAGCATAAGGACACTCCCCATACGATCCACCTGCTATAGTGTCCAACACCGCTTTATTATTATCATCCTGTCCCCGATAGAAGTATTCCTTCAGTGACTCATCATCTATATGGTGATTTGGGACACTTCTCAAGAACGAGGTGAATCTATCCCAAGAACTACTAACTGACTCTCCTGGTAGTGCCACAAAGTTGTTCACTCTGTCTTTGTGGTTTAGTTTGTTGGAGACCGGATAGTAGCGTGCTAAGAAGACATCCCTTAGTTGGTCCCAAGTGATGAGTTATAAGGGAGCTCAGTGAACCATATAGCAGCCTCTCCCGTCAGTGAGAGAGGAAACTCTCTGAGCCCTATTACATCTAAGTCCAAGTCAGGCCTCCCTACATAGCTTTTACACACTGCCCTTACCTTAGCTATATGGGCATGTGGATCCTCAGAAGGTAGCCCTGAAAACAAACCTCTGGCAGTGAGCATTTGCATCAGGCTACTAGTTACCACAAAGGTGTCTGTGGGTAGAGGAGGCAAGACAAGTGGACCATCGGAGTCTGCTATGTTATCATAGCCTCTATAGTATGCTTGGGGCCGTGGAACGGGATTTTGTCCCCTCTGTTGGTGTTCACCCGGAGCATCGGGTAACAACTGACCATGAACATAAACCGGAGCTGGGATGTTCTGGTTTGGATCATCATCATTGATTCCCAAGTTTCGATTCATGTTGCGTAGTGTACGCTCTAATTCGTGATCGTAGGGAAACAAGGGTTCTCTTCCTCTCCGTGTATTGTCATACAAGGAGGTTGGTTCTTCACAAATCAAAAACAATAAAACAAAGTAAAATCAAGAAAATATCAACTAAACTATAGTAATAAGTTTAAGTTAATCTAAAAGCTATAATCCCCGGCAGCGGCGCTAAAATTTGATACGCTCAAACTTACTTCTCAAATAAGAAGTAAAGCGGTCGTGTCAAGTAAATAACCCAACTAGTGAGGTTGGGATCGTTCCCACGAGGAAAATAGTTTAGACTTAACTTTAACTTATTATTACTATTGTTCGGTCAATTACATCCTTGGAAAGCAAAAACAATAAAAGGCTGGTTTCTATTTCTAAATGAATGAAAATAACTAACAAAATTGAAAGAGACACTTAACAACTTTGACTGTTGGAGTTTAATCAATTAATCAAAGTAACTAGGGTTTACGTGTTCCCCACAGGTTCATAACTTGATAA
>NC_028641.1:38768013-38781216 GCF_001406875.1 Solanum pennellii
ACTTGCAAGAATCTCAAAGTAATCAAGAATCTCACAAAAAGTCTAATGATAATCAAAAACCTAACCATACAGTGTCTACTAATACGGTGTCTAACAATACGGAGTCTAACAATACGGAGTCTAACCTCAAAAACGAGGTTTTTCGAACTATTTATAGAAAATAAAAACCTAATTAAACAAGGACTCTATTTGCTGGAAATCTGTCAAAACGCGGCTGGGTTGACGGACCTCGCGACGGATCGTCGTGGTCACGACGGACCGTCATGGACTCCGTCATCCCATGCTTGTGCAATTTCTTCTGCTTCTCTCTTCATTACCCTCGACGGCAAGTATGACGGACCGTCATAGGCACAACGGTCCGTTGAGGGTCTACGTTTCAAAACACTTAAACTCTTGGAATATGGGTACTGGGACTACTTCTCTGAACTTCATGACGAACCTGCAGGACGGACCGTCAATGACACGACGGACCGTCATGGACTCCGTAACCCCACACATGGTCAAACTTCCCCATCTTCCTTCAGCAGCTGCACTACGCTGCCACCTACGGACCGTCACAAGCACGACGGACCGTCACAAGCTCCGTGGGTGGTCTCTTCTGCATTTCATCGCTTAAAATCTCCGCATTCATCTTTGGACAGATTTCCTGCAAATAAAGAGAAACTTATATAAAAATTAGCACAAAAAGGCTTTTGGACACACTAAACTTAAGGAGAAAGTATTAATAATACCGTGAAACCACGGTATATCAACGATCAAGGATTTCAACCGGAATCTCCTCATAATAGAGGTTATCATTCACACCAAGACCCTTAATAGTAAGAATAGACTAGGGATCACTGATACACTTCTTAAGCATATAAACATGGAAAACCGGATGAACCGAAGCCAATTCACTAGGGAGTTTCAATTCATAAGAAACCTTACCAATCCTTTGCAAGATTTCATAGGGACCCATATGACGAGAACTCAAGTTCCCATTCTTCCAAATCTAATCAGCACTTTCATAGGAGAAATTTTCAAGTGCACCTTATCACCTTCTTCAAACTCTAAATCTCTTCTCCTATTATAGGAATAAGACTTTTGCCGACTGTAGGTTGTTTGGAACAAGTTCCTTATGATATGAACTTTCTCCAATGTATTATAAATCAAATCGGGACCAAGAAGCGAAGACTCACCAACTTCAACCCAATAGGAGACCTACACCTCCTAACATACAAGACTTCAAAGGAACCATAGAGATGGATGAATGAAAGGTATTAATATATGATAACTTCACCAAATGCAATTGCTTATCCCAATTTCCCTTGAAATTAATGATACAAGCTCTAAGCATATGCTCAAGGATTTGAATAGTACGCTCCGCTTGACCAACCATTTGGGGATGAAAAGCGGTGCTTAACTTCACCTTGGTACCCAACTCTTCTTTTAATGACCTCCAAAACCTAGATGTGAATTGTGCACCCCTATCCGATATGATGGCTAACATAATACCATTGCCACATACAATATCATCGATGACGATCTTTGCATAATCCTTCGCCGAATAGGTAGACTTGACGGGGATAAAATGAGCGGATTTGGTCAACCGATCTACAACAACCCTTATGGAGTCATATTGCTTTTGTGTCTGAGGCAAACGTAACACAAAATCCATATTGATGTCTTCCCACTTCCAAGTAGGAATTTTGATTTCTTGAAGTAAACCACCCGCCTTTTGGTGTTCGACTTTTACTTGTTGGTAATTTCGACACTTAGCAACAAATTCCTCTATGTCCTTTTTCAAACCTCCCAACCAAAACACTTCCGTAAGGTCTGATACATCATTGTCGAACTCGGATAGATGGAGTAACGGGACCCATGAGCTTTCTCAAGAATCTGGTTCCTCAAACCATCTAAATTGAGAACACAGATGCTTCCTTGATACCTCAAGACACCATCCTCCCCTAAACAGAAAGACTCATTAATCTTTACTAAGAACCAATTCCTTCAAATCCATCAATGGTCGATCAAGGTGTTTCTTAGACTTCAACTCAAATGCCAAAGATGACTCGGAGTTATGATGGACCATAAAACTACCATTCGGAGAATCTTCGAATATAATACCCAATCTAGCCAACCTATGAAAATTTTTCACTAGGTTTTTCTTGTCTTCCTCCACATGAGCCACACTACCCATGGTCATACGACATAGAACATCCACAACCACGTTGCCTTACTAGGGATATGGAGACCAATTATAACATAATCCTTAAACAATTCCAACCACCTTATTTGTCGGAGAGTCAACCCCTTTTGAGTAAACACATATTGGACACTGTTGTGGTCGGTATACAGATCAACATGAATACCATACAAGTAATGCCTCCATATTTTCAAGGCAAATACCACGACCGCTAACTCAAGATCATGAGTTGGATTGTTCCTCTCATGCACTTTAAGTTGTCTAGAATCATAGGCTACTACTTTAACATGTTGCATAAGCACACACCCTAACCCACTCGGGATGCATCACACTACACAACAAATCCAATTGTACCCTCCGGTAAAGTCAAAATCGGAGCAGAAGTAAGCCTATATTTCAAGATTTGCAAGTTTCTCTGAAATGACTCTGACCACACAAATTTCTTGAAATGGATGCAAAACCATCTACAAAACTCTGATAATAACCCGCTAGACCCAAGAAACTCCTAATGTGTGTTGGAGTTAATGATCTAGGCCAATTCTTCACCGCCTCGGTTTTTCTTAGATCAATCACAACTCCCTCACTAGAGATGATATGAACAAGAAACCCCACCGACCTGAACCATAACTCACATTTGCTATGCTTGGCAAATAATTGGTTATCCTTAAGAACTTGTAACAACACCCTCAAATGGTCCATATGTTCACCCTTATTTTTCGAATATACAAAGATGTCGTCAATGAAAACAATGATAACTGAAACTAGGTAACTTCGAAGCACCCTATTCATAAGATACATAAATGTCGCCGGGGTATTAGTGAGTCAAAAAAAAATTAGTAAGAACTCATAGTGACCATGTATATTCCAATATGTCATTTTTGGTATATCCTCACATCTCACCCTACGTTAGTGATACCTCGATCTGAAGTCAATCTTAGAAAAGTAGCTTACCCCTTGGAGTTGATCAAACAAGTTGTTAATCCGAGGGAGAGGATACTTGTTCTTGATATTGACTTTATTGAGTTGGCGATAATCGATGCACATTCTAAGGGACCCGTCTTTCTTCTTGACTAACAAAATCGGAGCACCCCATGGAGAAATACTAGGTCTATCAAGCCTTTGTCTAGTAAATCTTTGAGTTGAGACTTTAACTCTTTCAATTTGGCCGGAGCCATCCAGTAGGGAGGAATTAAATGGGATTTGCATATGGTAATAAGTCGATACCAAAATCAGTTTCCTTTTCGAGAGGAATACCATGATGATCATTAGGAAAGACCTGAAGAAATTCCCTCACTACGAGGACCAGGTCAATGGGAGGAATTTCGAAGTCTAAATCTTGGACTCTTATTATATGGTATAAGCACCCATATAGAGCATCCTAGAAGCTTTCAAACAAGAAATGATATGACCTCTAGGAATAGAATTTCCCCCCTTCCACTCTAAAACGGGTTCGTTTGGAAAACTAAACTTCACCACCCTTGTTAGACAATCTATAGAGGCAAAGCAAACATGCAACCAATCCATACCCATAATGACATAAAAATCAAGAATAGAAAATTCTACTAGTTCAACATAGGTAACGCTATTGGGCAACTTCATAGGACAATTTCTATACCCCCTTTTGCAAAAACCGACTCACCCACCAGGGTAGACACCATAAAAGGTTTATTCAAGATATCGAGAAAAATGTCAAACTTTTTAGCTACTAGAGGAGTAACAAATGACAAGGTAGCAATGGAATCAATTGAAGTATATACATCAATAGAGAAGACTTTCAACATACCAGTCACCACATTGGGGGAAGTATCTTGCTCACCCCTAGAGAGGAGAGCATAAAAGTGATTCTTCTTAGAAGCATCACTAGAACCACTTGCTTGCCCGCTATCCTTGTCTTACCCCTTAACATTTGGGCAAGCTCAAAACTTGTGCCCACTTTTAACGCAACCATAACAATTTTCCATCCCCTTAAGTCAATCACCATAATGCTTCTTGTGACACTTTCCACACGTTGGCTTCTTGTTCGGTGAGCTAGTACCTCTTTCCTTTTGAGGGTTAGGGTTAGACACCCCATCATCACGAGCATTAGGGAAATTTGTAGGAACTTAATTAGAAACCTTATTCTTAAACCTAGGCTTTTCTATAAACTCAAGCCTACCCTTTGAACAACCACCATCAAAAGATCTTTTACTCTTAGCATGTCTACTCTTCCTCTTAGCCCTTGCCTCTTCCACTTTTTGAGCATGAACAGATGAGACGATAAATGTTTATATTCTAATGTAGCATATCCTAATGACATTATTCTTCAAGTAATCCGTCACTTCCTTCATAAAGTTGTTCATTTCATCCCTAGGATCGGAAACCAAAGAATGAGCATATTTTGACAATTTAGTGAATTTCAAGGAGTATTCAAGCACACTCCTACCTCCGTGACGAAGGTAGATGAACTCCACCACCTTGGCTTCCTGCTTGTCCCTAGGAAAGAATATATCATGAAAAGCCTTTTGTAAACCTCACAAGTTACCGGTCCACCTCTATGGGCCTATTGTCTCTCCATTGGACGTACCAATCTTGGGCCACATCCTTGAGTTGATAAGGGGATAACTCGGCCTTCTAACTAGTATTCAACCCCATAGCATAAAGGATCTTGTAGGTTTAATTAATAAACTCTTGGGGGTCTTCTTCAACCTTGGACCCATAGAAAGTAGGGGGATTCATACTAGTGAAGTCTCTCAAATGAGAGGCCATGGTTCCAACATGTTCATTTGCTCGGGGTAAAATCTCCCGATTAGCTTGGGCCATCATGGATTGAGATTGGGTAGTGGCGGATTGTTCTTGAGTAGTAATGGCTTGGGCCATGTGTACAAGGTCATCCCTTATGTCACCATCCATCAAAGGACGAGGATTATCCAAGGCTTGGTCATAATTAACATCTTTTTTAAAGGAGGGAGTTAATCACCACGGGGATGAACTCCCGCATTGGAAATCTCTTCCTGAAGTCTTCTTGCGGAGTTCCTTCGAGTATTCATTGCCTATAATCACAATAAAATGATTAGATTCTAAAAAGCATGAGAAGTCAAAATCTAAAGGCATAATATTGGAATTACAAGAAAGTGAGAGTTTCCTAAGCGTCACATAGGTTCATATTCATAAGTGTGGCTTACTTCATAATTATGAATACGAATCAACATAGACGTGGTTGAGAGATATAATGGCTCGAAGATATTCAACCTCATTCTCAAATATCATGTTTTTCACATCCGGGGAGCTTTCCCTAGATGTAACCGCCGTCGCCGTCCTCTTTGAGGACTAACACTAGCCTCTTATCTTACTTCATCACATACTTCTCTTTATTCTACAATGAGGTTTACATAGACCTTTATATAGACATAATATTTGAATCGAGTATATATAGACCCTTTGTATAAGAAGATTACATAGTCCTCACATTTATTGCACATATATATATAAGATATAACATAGTCTCAAATGGATGTTTCATCTCATAACCATCTAACAAGAGTATAATAACTTGGGCTTAGCCCATACATCAACTTAATAAAGCCACATATAGGCTATACAACGTTTAGTACACAAATTAAAGGAAATAACATAGGAGTCTTAAAACTAGAACAACTTCATAAGCTTGATATTGGATTTTCCCTCAGAAAGTGAGGACCTACCCAACTTGGATGAATGAAATTCCAAGTCTGCCTTCAAAGTCGTCTCAGAGCTCTTCAACGATCGAAACCTAAAATGTTGGGGGGAAAGGAGAAAATAGGGTTAGTACACCACATGTACTAAGTATGAGACTATATACACATATATTATTAGATCATGATAAAAAGGGACATTTCATTAAAACATGTTATTTTACATTTGGAAAGCCTTATGCATACTCCGGAAGACCGTACCAATCCATAAGACATATTCATTAAGTCAAAATCATATATATCACAAGACCAACAATCCTAAGTCTAGTCATGCCAACATACATCTCACATAATTGAACACTAAGTCAATACAACTATATCATCAACTTATAGAACCAAGAAGCACAGATAAGTGTTCATTACAACATAACAAAAAAGCATGACAATTACTACTGAACCCTCATTAAGTCAACAAGTTCAATAACCAAACAAAGCCCCAAAACTTTACTCAATCAACTAACCGAACAAGAACCATGACTAATATCCAACTTCACATAGCATATCATTTAAGAGTACATATCACCATACTTTAGCATTAGAGACCAAACAGATATTCATAAGTGAAACCAACCATCATGTAGTATCATCAATTTGCAATATCATCATTTACATATCATGTACAATTATAAGCAGATTCACATATAAGAGCATCCTCTTAAGACTTTTGTCAAGGCTAACTAGTGCAATATTTTGGTACAGTCCCATACCCCTAGCTAGACTAAGCTAAACCCCTTAGATCATCCTAGTTACAGTTCATTCCTTTAGTTCATTTAACCTTTTGAGAACATCTTTCCTTAACCAACATATACCGTAGAAGCTAATATGGAATCCGGTTTCATGGAACCCTACATCGACGGAAGGCGGACTACTTTCCAAGGTAGTACCAAAACATGAAACATAGCAGCTTTGTGGATCACTAGCTAGTATTCCTATAGGGGCAACATAGTTCAAGAACTAGGAGATATAGTTGGGACCCTATTTATTCTACATGAATTATTGTCACCAATATCAAGAGTACATTAGTAATCCTATCTTCCCTATGTGGGAAGGGACACTCCTCACTCTAGTTCACTCGGTGCTAACCTAGAGTCTATTTTGACATGTCTTTAATCATCATAACTTAATGTAGGTCATAGGGTCTATCCCTTTTATAATAATCATCATAATAGCTCAATAATAATTGCATGAGTATAGTTCTTTCATTACAATTCATATAAGTGAAGTTATCACATCTACACGTTCATATCGTGATAAGGCACATTGGTAGTTATCACCATCCTTATAGCACTTACATCTTACCCAACACCTCACAAACTATAGTCAAGACATTTCAATTCAACATAAAACCAAATCAATCAACCTTAATACAAGATATACTTCAATACAACATCATCACTTAATCTCCAGTAACCACAATTAAAGTAAAAGAATAGGGATCACAAGACATACAAAGTCTCCTTCATAATCCATCATTAAGGTCTTACCATCAACCCTTAAATCAACCCTATAATGGTGTAATATCCTCACAAAACAATAGCCAACATAATAACAAGGCCAATTGAATCACTATAGCACAATTCATCACTAGTTCATAGCTTAAGATAAAAGACTTAGGTCAAATTCTTAAAATACATCATAACCTAGATCAATTTATCAAGAACTAGCATGATATTACTATAATTCATCTAAATATATTCATAATTGATACAATAACATCATATAGTGGTAATTCAACAAATGAACAAGTCAAACAAGTCAATTGAACCAACATTACACAATTCATATCAAGATCACAACCTATGGTTGAGGGGAGAAGGTCATCTTCTACTAAATAGACCAATCTATCAATAAATAACATAACTATGTTATTATACATGATAATATATTCATAATATCCAAAATAAATCATAAACAAAGTAATTTACAAGATCAATTTTTAGATTGGAAAAGACCTAATTGAATTTCATAATTTTGAAATCAATTTGATAGAAACCTTCGGGGAAAGAAGTCTAAAAGGTGAAAGGATCCCATACATTGATGTTTGATGAATATTGATGGATAAACCTTGGTTATTGAATCCCTATAACCCCTTTGAAACCTTCTATGGTGTTCTTCAACTTGGGATAGAGAAGGAAGCGAGTTTGGGTTTTCGGACTTATGAGAGCTTAGGTTAGTCTAATTAGGTTAGGGTCATTATGTAGGTTGTTAATTAACTTAATTAGACCTACCCTAACCCCTTATTAACCTCCTAACTAATCCAATTAATTAAATGAATTAAATAGAAACGCGCAACAAAACAGTGGCTCCACAGACGAGACCATGATCGACGGATCGTGTGTCCATCGACGGGCACTGTTCCCTCCCTGCTGCACACTTGTCGATGACTTTAGAGACTTATCAGAACTGGCCCTTAGCCAAATATTCTATATGTCCATCGATGGAGGAAATCGACGTCGTCAATTGGACCACAATGTTTGTGGCATTCGCTGGTGACACTGTGTATTGACAACTTTTATTCACTTTTGCAAGAGTCCTCCTCAAGGGCCCTTAGTTGATCCTTGGGGAGTCATAATCAGACATTTAGATTATGAACTAAATCTAATACGTGTTCGACACTCTTCCACCAAAATTCATCAATTTCCTACTCCGAAAAGCTAGTCAAATAGGCTAAGGCACGCTAGTACCTCATTGAACTAGTTTTCGGACCTCATGGACATTCCTTGACGTTTTGATTTATAAGACTCCTAAATGATTTATATACATTAAAATAGACCTTAAAACAGTGTCTTAACCTTTTGACACCTATGTTAGGCTCTAGAACACGTCCTAGACATTCAAAGTGTTACGGGGTGATTACTAAAAAGGTATGTGAATCTTTCATAATTGGGTTCGTTCACCCACGTGTAAATCATGTTTGATTCAGTGTGATTTCATCCTAATAAATTGGATTTTGAATGTTTTTGACTATTCTTCTTGAATTTCTTTTGTTCTTGAACATGAGTTGAAGTTTATAAATCTTTTGAGGTAGAAAGTGTTGTTTCTTGAGTTATTTGGATTAGATCCATGTATATATGAATTGGATACATAGATATAAGGTAAATTTGAGAAATGAAATCGAATTAGAATGATTTAAGGTCAGGAAAATGAGATGAAAATTCTTCAAAAGTTACCTGGGCTGGGTCAGGTGCACGCGCCCCAACTGTGCCAGTGTGTCTGGGGCGGCGTGCCTGCACTGCACCCAGATGGAGCCTCTGACCAATGGGTCTGGCGCGAAGCGCCCAGAATGCACCCGAATCGGCATTTTTTACCCAGTTTTTGTAATTCACTCCAATTATGCCTTTAAAAAGTTTTTTAACACTCCTAATGATTATACCTACTCTAAATCACTTCTAATCATATAGAAATCATCCAGAAACAAGAATTACAACCTTGAATCCTTATAACTTCAAATTCAAGGGATGTTTAGAGTCAAGTCTAGAAAGTAGAGTCATTTCAAAAAGTCTTTTAAAAATGCTTTTAAACTTGTTTAACACTTAAGGATTAGGTTGATTAAAGAGTAAATATAAAAAGAAAAAGTACATTTCAAGTTTCATAAGTTTGTCTAAATAGTTTTAATGTCGTTTTAAGACTTAAGTTTGAGTTCAATTAAAAGTAAAGTGAAGTCTTTTCTTCAAAATATTATATGGGGATTAAGTATTCCCAAAGAAGTATAAAATGTTTCACATTTAAAAAGGATGGAAACTGAGATTTACGAATAACCTTTGGGCTAGACTTTAGAAAAGAGTAGTAGCTTTCTAAATGAAGCAAGCAGGAAAATTGAGATTTTCAAGATAACCCTTGAGCTATGTTTTTGAGAACTAATCTCAAATCACAGTATAAGTATGTTTATTAAACATAATAGCCGACATATTTTGGGAGTATTATCAAGCACCAATATGGGGGAGAGTTTCGAGAACTCACAATCCCGATAAACCATGTAACCACCATCTGTAAAAAAGGGCCATACTTTTTAGACAAACCTTTTTCACAGTAGAGTAGTGGATCCATTAGGCAGTTCACATCTTATACCTTTGGCCGGGTATAGGATGCGCTGGAAGCGTGAGGTAGATCGTTGTATCAACACTATAGCTCTTAAGTGATGGTTGTTGGTGTTACACCCTAGCAAACTTTTTGAACTAAGACTCGAACTGTTAATCGTAGTGAGTAAGATTTTACCAAGGAATTTAAAATTTCTTAAGTATTAAGACCAGTTCACCAGATTTAGCATCTTGATTTCCAAAAAGAATTAAATTGGGAATAGCAAAATCTGAAAATTTGCATGTTAAGTTAAGTATGAGTTTTGGGTCAACTTCAAACGACTATAACTTCTAGTACATCATGAGATAGTGTGCTACAAGATACCATAGGAAAGTTATTTCAATTATATTTCCAACGCCGCCAAGTTTACTAAGTTTCGAGTTTGGATTAAAATATGACCTTTTGAATTTAGGTTGTCCGATAAGGAAAATTAGCCAAAAATAGTGAGGGATATTTTGGTCTTTTTCTTACCCAATCAGATTTAATTCATTTCTAGTAATATTTTAAGGGTCTAACGCTTTTGGGTTCAGTTTAATAATCCTAGTATACACCTAGGGTTTTAGTTGAGTGTTCAAATGTTCTAAGAAAGTCCTTCTGAGGTGTCTTCTACAACTTCTTGTAACTTGTTTCAAGACTAAGGTTAGTGAGTATAAGAGTAAAGAGTATGTATTAATGAGTCAAATATCACCTAGATCCTTAATATCATGACCCATAATTCTTGAATTCATAATTCACATTCAAGAGAGAGTTTAAGAGTATAGATCAGGAAAGTCTTTAAGTTCACTTGTGAATTCTTTGAGATCCACCATTGATTTGAACTAAGTTTTAAGAAGTAGATAAGAGAATTATAAGATTCATATACATGAGTTCCTTCTAGTTACTTAGACCTTCGAGTCGAGTTGTTCATTCCCATAACTTCCGCATTAATTTCATAAATTGAGTATCACTGAGAGTAGTAGTATATCCAAGTTCTAAGTCTTGAGTATTGACTTCCTTATTCCGTTGGAGATTATATTTCTAATCATGGGTCTATTACATGATACCCATGAAGTCCTTTAGTTGAATTGTTCATGAACAAAATTTCACATGAACCCTATTAGTTGAACAAATCTTGAGATGAGAGGTACCTTTGAGTTCTCGAGTTAAGTAGTTCATGCTCATAATTCCGCATGAACCCTCCAAGTTAAAAATCATGAAATCATTACTAATCATGAGATCATGATCCTTGAATCCATACTTCAATTCCAGGAAGTTTAGAGTTAAGTTTAGAAGTTAAGAAGTAAGTCAACGCAAAGTTCTTAAAGTTTCAAAAGTCTTTATTAAACGTTTTAACTTTGTTTTAAAACTCAAGTTTAAAGTCAAGTAAAGAGTAAAGGGTTGAAGATCTTCCTTAAAAGTAATATAAGGGAACTAAGTATTCCATATGAGTTGAGTTCATTTCTCAAAAGTTATAAGGCAACTAATTATTCCCTAGAAGTTTATAAATGTTTTTTTATATTTAAGTTAAAGAGGAAAGTAAGATTTACCAAAAGAGTTTTGAACAAGAAAAGAGAAAATTGATTCCAAGATAGCTTCTTAAAGCTAAAGTGTTGAGCAAATTATCTCTACCCAAAGAAAATAAGTTATTTTAAAATGATGAACTAAAGTATATTTTGGGAGTAGTATTGAGCACCGGTGTGGGATGAGAGTCATATGAACTCAAGTCTCCATGTAAACTATACAACCATCATGGGTATTAATGGGTCATACATTTTAGATAATAACGTAAGTTAAGCTAGTGGATCCACTAAGTTGAGGAGTTCTATGCGACGACAAAGTATAGGGCAGCTCTGGTAGTGTGGGCAAGATATTGTATCACCACTTAGACTCATAGTGGTGGTTGTCAGTTACAGAAACCCTCACAGTAGAAATTGCATGGTTCGTCAAGGGGTTGTGCTTAGTATGAATGGGGGTATGTGACTTCATTCATGCATTGCACAAGTAGAGTTTGTAATAAGAAAAAATAACATAAATATTTACTAGTATTTTTTGTGATTTCAGTACTAATAACTAAATGTTATAAAATTCAACTAATACTTATAGATATTCAACCACTTGTTAAAAAAAGGATACACTTATTTGAAGCCCCATGTCATATCTAAGCTTGAGATTACCTTTGTAAAAAGGAATGTGGATGATGAGTGCTTGATTCTTTTGAGTAGTGGTATGTGGGATGTTGTATCAAGCACAATGATGTGTCGGTTGGCTAGAGTGTGTCTTCATAGAGATGCAATATTTTTTTGGCAAATTGAATTAGCAACAACACTACGTACTCAAATTGCTACGGGACAAAATATTCATTGTAATATCAACAATTTTGTCGTTTATTTGATGAGAAATCAGGAAGAATAGACCAAAATAAGTCATTCTATAAATCAATTTACCAAAATAGTATGTTTTTAATTTTGTTTACAAAACTAGTATAAACGTGGTTCACAGTAACGTTTTATGCTTTATTTTATTTTAAAAAATTTAATGAAAAAAAAAAGCAAAAGTTCACGGAGCAAACAGAAATAAAACGTTATTGACAATAACGTTTTATACTTCGTTATCTAGAATCACGTTTTAGAGCTAAAACGTTACTTAAAGTAACGTTTTTATATTTTAGTACGTTTTATCCAGTCACGGGCTCTGCAATTAAAGAATCGAATCCTGTATTTTACAGATTATAAAACGTAACTGACAATCACGTTTATTATATAAAACGTAACTGTCAATCACGTTTTATGTTTATTTAATCACGGGGCACCGGATTAAGAATAAAATCCTGCTACATTGGAATCTTACAGATCATAAAATGTTATCGCTGATCACATTTCTGCATTAAATCGTGACTATCAATTACGACACTATGTTAAAGTTAATTTTCTCTTCTTTTTACTGACGACAAATGGTTATAAAATGAACCTTGTTGAAACAAATGTTCTAAACACTCCAACAATATTCATTCAAAATTTTGTTTGTGTAGCCCAATTTTGAAACAATATTTACAAAGGTATGAATTAAATAAGTCAAGTCAATGTATCATATTGTGTTATTATTTTTACCATAGCTTTCAAATATTTTTTTAATTTATTGCTTAGAAAGATGACTTATTTTTATGTGTAGGAATAAAAATGGCAAATTTTGAACATAATGTG
The DNA here is from genome assembly GCF_001406875.1 of Solanum pennellii. Lineage (NCBI taxonomy): Eukaryota > Viridiplantae > Streptophyta > Magnoliopsida > Solanales > Solanaceae > Solanum > Solanum pennellii. Next base: position 38,781,165 of record NC_028641.1, read on the forward strand.
ATGGTTGCTTTGTACTGGGGTGGCGAAATAATTACTGAAATGAACGGATGCA
>NC_028641.1:38790885-38792622 GCF_001406875.1 Solanum pennellii
GAAAGTAATGAATTCTATCGTCGTCTCAATCGATCAAGGAACAGTAGAATACCCAATGAGATGGATCGTGGTGCTGCTGTATATGAGCGAGCTTGTGAATTATGTAGACAAACCGGACATGATAGGCGTCGATGTCCAGATCGTAATTAAAATTAAGTGGACAATTGTTGATTAGTTTAATTGTGTTAATTCCAAATGTGGGTCAATGTCTAGTTTTGATAATTTTCTTTCAGTTAGCTACTGTAATGTAATTCAAATAATAATTAATTTTTTGCCTTTTGTTGTATAGTCTGGAGCTTATTCAGTTAGATACATTGTTGTGTTGCATTGTTTCAATATATATATATATATATATATATATATATACACACACACATACATATATATATATATATATATACACATACATACATACATCAAATGCAAAATCTTCAAATAATACTAGTAGAGAAGGAGTTTGTCAACGCTCTAATGCAATCTATGTTCTGCTTGATCTATTTTCATGCTAGACGAGGTTGTTAATATTTGTCATATGAATCGTAAATATAGAATACAATCAACATGGCTAAAACAATATAACTCTCATTTTATGTACGTCAGTATCGATCTTCCTTGCCCATTTTTTCTTTTTGTTTCTCATTCCATTCTACATGTTTGAAGCCTTAAAATTCTAATTTAAACATGCAACATACAGAAATAGAAAGGAGAAAACAAATAGGATAAATTGAAACATATATCACACATTTCAGACATAGCAGATGCCAAACAATAAAACATAATTAGTTGACAACAAGATGCACTTGAACAATTTTAATTAACCCTCTATATGTGCAAGCAACTGTGTTAATGAATTAGTGCGAGCTAACTTTTCCACATTTGTGATGCATCATGCTTCAGCTACAACTAATATATATAAAAATATGTTTGTGATATTTTTCGTGCCATTTTTCTGGTTAAAGGATAACGAACAATTCTGGCTTATACATTGAAATAAAGGAATTGATGACTGATCAACGGCACCGGGTATGGGATACACAGTCAGGAGATCCAATTTGACCACTGTGACCAAATGAGCGAAATTTAAGAAGCTCGTCTACCTCAATCTAGCATCTATTGAAGATGAAACAATATATATCCCGGCTATTCCTTCACTGTCATCTACAGTGAGTTAAAAGAATGGCAGGATTCAACTTTAAAATTGATAGTATCTGCAAATCACTGCACTAAAATTTACAGAACAAAACACTGCACTAAATTTACAGTACAAAACACTGCACTAAATTTTACAATTACAAGGATGAAACATATATACATGTTTCAATTATCAGAAAAACATTACAAAATGGTAAGCTAATATCAAACTTACCATTGTTTCGTATGTCGTCGCATTAGGCACGTAACCTTGTTGTTGTTGAGGACTCGAAATAGGATTACCAATGATAAAATGAGTAATACGTCTAAACCAAATAAGGTTAGGATCATCATACCGAAGTGATCCATGAAGGATTGGTGCATTCCATACATATTGATCAATATGGTTCCAAAAATGCAACTATTGTGCATGCTCTAACTCCCAATTTGTGTTTGATCTTCCTCGACGATCATGGTTAAAATGTGTAGCGTCAAATGCAAATGAAGATGGTATCGCTTGTACCAATCCAAATTGCCTCATAACTCGATCGGGTAAATGAACCTCAACAACATCCCAACAAAAAATTGGAACTCTAGCACGCCATA
>NC_028641.1:38793962-38809674 GCF_001406875.1 Solanum pennellii
AAAAAAAAAGGACGAGATAGGACATATTAAAGAGGTCACTGTTAATTTTATATGTTAATGACTACTCAAAGTTGCAAAGGTAATGGAGATGTTTGGATATCATTTTTAAAAATGATGGACATTACAATATTAACAATTTAGTAATCAGCTACCTTTACAATACTAAATTATTATGTATTTTGTAAAGGTGAAAAAAAATCTACGCGATGAATTAACATATGTTTCACAATAAAATTAAAATGTTACATTCGCACCATGCAAAATAAACAAACATGAAAATATGATGTGTTTTGGAAGAGATTGTTACTTTCTTAATTAAATGTTTCATCGAATCTTGAGCACGAAAAAACTCCTTAGTAGAAAGTGCTTCCTCCAAATGGAGTCTTGCTCTTTGGAAATCCATATACAATCAGAATAGAATGTGAACACCAAATATAATTAAAATAGTATTAGCAAATCATCAAATCAAATCCAAACAAAATTATAAAGATTTATTCTCTCTTTCACAAAATTTAAATAATTAATATAGCCTTAATTCAAGGAAACAATCAAGAGCTATTAATCAAAATTAAAATTAAAAATTTAATCTCTCTTTCACAAAATTTAAATAATTAAAATCCATTATTTAAGGAAATGGTTAAGAGCTACTAATATGTTTTCTTTCTCAAAATTTAATTAATTAAAATCCATTAATTATTATATCCTTAAATTGCGGAAATTAAACATATCTAATTAAAAATTAATTTACGTCTATAAATAGTAGGAAATCCTCCAAAAATCCGAGTCAATTCATAAAGATGAATTATTTAAAAATTATTTCACGATATACATAGTATATAAATATTCCTGTCGTATAAATAATTTCATCTTTAATTTTTTTTATCAATTATATATTATAAAACTCTCATAAGCTAAAAAGAAAAAGAAAGGAAAAGAACATATATCTTTACATTTGTATTAAGTATTTTTCATTAAAACTATTGATCATGACCAAGTAAAGAAGTAAAGAGTGTAATCCAGATATCTAAAAGAGCAACTCTTTTATCATAATTCTCTATAAATTTAGGAAGAGTACATATGGGAAAAAACTTATATATGACTATTTATGGAAACATATTTAGATGAGGGACTATTTATGAAACAAAATGAGTTATTATTTAAAAATTATACTTTAATTTCGTCATTACATGAAGCCAATTTTTGATAAGTTTTTTCCTTGACAACTCTATGTTTATATTTTCCTTATTTCTCTTTGTTTGTTATAGTGTTTTTTTCTTCTTCTAGTACGCCTTGTACTTCTCATATTGTTATTTTTTAATTTTATGCAAAATTCTTAAATATCGAAATTTTCCTTAAATATTGCCAGTTTTTTCCTCATATAAATTTAAAATATTTCAATGGATCAAAGATGGACAACATACAATAAGAAAAATAGCTACATGAAATTGAAAAATAAATCAAATTAATTGTAGATTAAGGCTGAAAATTTCTTCAAGTTTTAATTCCTACTACTTCTATCAAATTAATTGTAGATTAAGGCTGAAAATTTCTTCAAGTTTTAATTCCTACTACTTCTTTCTTCCGTCTTCTTCTTCATCTTCTTCCAACCTTCGAATATCAACAAAATATTATACGCTAAGAAATAATTTGGTATTTTAAAATGTATCAAGAAATATTTTTTATATAATGTTTGTTGATCAAACATTATTACACGAGCACAAGACTGTTCAGTGCTAATGCTTCGAACTTACAAAATAATTTTGAATTGTTATGACCTTTTATCTTTTTGGCCTCATTCTTGTTATCCTACCTACTTCTTGCAAAAAAATTTAAACTTGTTTCATGTAAATGTGAGAAGGTGAATGCATATTATAGGCCTATTTATATAGGAGTAGTTTTGTTTAAATCTTAATATTGCAAAACTTTTCGAATTTCTATAATTTAGTAATAGTGAATTAATAATATAATGTTGTAACTTAAAGAATTCATTTAAAGAAAAATAAGTCTTTTATAAGGTGAGTTAACATAGAGAAGAGCAGAAGTTTTGAATTAGGATAGCAAAATAGTATTTTTCTGAAATTGTAATTCTTTCTAATCCCAATCTATATATATATATATAAATCTGAATCTAAACAATCCTATGTGGCACCTCTCTATGGCCAGCATTTTCATTTTCTTTTATCTCCATTATTTTAAAGTTTCAAATTTATTTTCTATTTTTTATTTATATTTAAAAAAAAACTGAAAGCATTTAAATGAATTTATGAATTAATCATGTTCTTTAAAAACTGAAAAGATCAAAAACTTTTAAGTTTTCATAACTGTTTATTTTATTTAGACTATAAAAAAAAAAATTAAGTATTTCTGACAAACAATAATGAACTCTTTTGCTCTTTTCTTCATTTCTTCTTTTCTTATGATAATAAAGAAGAATAGACGGATATCACAAACAACAATGAACTCTTCCTCTTTTCTTTAACAAAAGAGAAGAAAAAAAGTATATCTTGATGATTTCGAAGATATTGGTAGGAGAAATATTGTATTGGCAGAAAAAAATTGATTTGATATATTAAATTTCTAGGCTTCCGAATTTCTTCAACAAAAGTGAAAAGAAGAAGTACATCATGATCCATTCAAAGATATTGATAGGAGAAATGTTATATTGAGAAAAAAAATTGATTGAAAGAATGATTTCTTCATTTCTTCTTTTCTTGCGATAATAAAGAAGAATATATGGGTATCACAAACAACAATGAACTCCTCTTTTCTTTGACAAAAGAGAAGAAAAAAAGTATATCATGATGATTCCGAAGATATTTGTAGGAGAAATATTGTATTGACGGAAAAAATAGAATTGATATATCAAATTTCTAGGCTTTCAAATTTCTTCAACAAAAGAGAAAAGAAGAAGCAATCACGATCCTTTCAAAGATATTGATAGGAGAAATGTTATATCGTGAGAAAAAAGTTGATTGGAAGAATGATTAGTGTAACATTGGGTAAGATGATTGTTTGGAGAAAGAATCCATCTATTTATGTATTTCATATCAAATTAGGAGAATAATAAATAGATAATATGTTTTGTGATTTGAAAGGAAAGGAAATTAATATTGATATTACCTCTTCTTTTTTTTTTTTGCATTTTTAGATTCAAAAGAAAAGATGATGATATTTGAATCATTCATCATCAATTATATTAATTTCTTCTCTTAATATCATAACTTATAATATTATTTACAATATTATTTCCTTAAATAACTTTTTAAATTATTTATTTATTTTTAAAAATAAGTTATATATATTTAATAATAATAACTAAAATAAAAATGCAACGTTACCCTTATGAATCTGGCATTGATACCTATTATTTTTTATCTATTATTTTTATCATTTATCATATATTTTTATTGAAATAACTATTCAAAGATGAAGGTACTTTTGCAAAAAAAAAAAAAAGTATGCCTCACTATTTATTTTATTTAACTTTAAAAAGACTATAAATTTTTATTAAAAAAATGACCATATTTAAGTACTACCATATGCTGTTAGTTTCTTTTACTTAATTTCCTTAATCTCTCCATTAATATTATTTATATTTCCATAAATCACGTTTTTTCCTTTTTATTTATTTTCTGTCAATTATTTATTCCAAGAAGTAAGCTATTATTCTAACTTAACAAGAATAGCAAAGCAAAATTTACATAATTATTTATTTTTATGTGTGTGTGTGCGTGTGTGTGGGGAATAACACCCTTCTTATTCTTTTGATACTTTTTTTTAATTAAATTTTTTCTAATTTTAAAAAACTGACATTAGATTTTATAAAATAGCAAAAATTACTATATATAATTCGTATAATCATTAGTGCTTTTAAGTTCTTTTACTTCATCCTCTTAATCTCATTATTAATATTATTTCTTAAATCATTTATTTTCCTTTCTTTCTTTTATTTTATTCCTTTTCCTTATGTTTTTTTTTTATTCCTACAAATATATTATTATAACATAATAACAATTTCAAAAAGTAATTTTACAAAATTTGTTTGTTTTTTTAATTGTTTTTTAATAATATTATACACTATCGTTATTATATAATATATAGTAGTAGTAATAATAATAATAATAATAATAATAATGAAGCTAAAATAAAATTATGCATCAACATTTAATTTACTTTAATTGCATTTTCCCTAATTTTTAAAGTCTATAAGCTACTTAAAACAATTCAATACAAACACCCCCTTATATTTAAAAGCCCAAAACCTGTGTGGAAAAAAAACATTTGAAAATATATTGAAATTCTATAATTTTTAATGGTTATTACATAGTCAATTCTTTGCCAATATTTCCTTTTTCCTTTTGAGTTTTTCATTAGGTCATTACTCATTTTGATTGTTTTTAAATATCAATTTTGAATAACATGTAATGGTATTTTTTATGGGCACATAGTGTTAAAATAAGATTTAATGAAAAATTGACGTGATAGCAAAAAAGGGGAAGAAAGAATGTAATGAATAAAGTAGATTCGAAATATTAGTTTTTACATTTTTTTCATTTGAGATGCGATTTTAAATATGCATAGTCCATTTAAAATTTCAACATCTTTGTATCTTTTAAGTAGGTGTTCGGACATAGATTTTAAAAAATAAATAATGTTATTTTTTATCCCGAGGGAAATCTAATTCAAAAAAATAATTATCTTTTCTTTTGATTATTTTTATGGCGTTTTACCTTATTTTAATGATTTGTTTTTTTTTTGATATCATTTGTTGATATATAAAAGAAAAAATTGTGAATTTAAGTAAAATATTATTTATTTCAATTTAATTTTTGAAATACTTGTACCGCGCGAAGCGCGGTTCAATTGACTAGTTAAAACTTAAACAAAGGGAACTATATCTAACTAAATATGACAAACTCTGCAATAAGCATTTTTTTAAATACTAAAGTTTGACTCTTAATGACCTAAAATTTATTGCATTTTTTTAAATACTAAAGTTTGACTCTTAATGACCTAAAATTGACTCACTATACTTTTAGGTATCGTTTGGTTGGTTGGTGAAATAACATATACATAGAAGGACAACATTTTCTATTGAAATTTTCTTAAGAAATATGGCAGAACAACGAGGAACAAACATTTGAAACATATGAGGAGAGTATAATAACATTAATTATATTTTCAATATGCCTCCAGATTACAGGAAGGCTTATTTAATTTTACATGGATCAAGCATATGATTTTTTTAATAATGTGTGACGATAAGATTTGTTCACAAGACTTCTATGTAATTTGATACTATTTTTAAGGGTATTATCATGTTTTTTAAAATGTAAGTTTTTTAGTAAAATCATACATTATTTAAATAATTATATTTTGACTCCTCTCAGGTTCGATTTTATATAAATTCTGCTAAATTGACATAATTTTGTGCTATTCTAATTATCCGTATTTATGCTGTATTTCTTTTTCTTTTTTTTTTTATATGTTTTGCATCATATATATATTTTAAAATAATTTGGATTACATAAATTTACTTATTTTCTTGAAAACATCCTTTAAAAAATATTTGAGGAGGGAAAATTAGCAAACTACAAATACATAAAATGGCATAAACAACAAAAACGAAGCTCAGATTATTTTTTGCCAACTACAAATGGCAATATCGCCCTCCAACATTAGTATTCATAAAGTAGATTGTATGGCTGCCCTAATTTAGTCGGAGCTTTAATCAGTGTTTTGGACATCGGGTATATTTTTAAAAAATAAAAACTAGACAATTTGACATGACATAAAAACATGGTTATGATATATTGGTGGAACATCTCCACTCTTAACCAGAGGTCTCGTTGTAATAATGTAAAATTTAATAAATATAAATTAGTAAAATGATTTGAGTTATATTAAATTCATGAATATATTAGTCCAAATATATATTGCATAACTTTCAAATATAGCAAACACAGTTCAAATTTGTATGCTATAACATAGTTTGCATAATTGCGCTCCATAGCAAACATATATATATATGCATAATTCGCTATACATATACAACTGAAAGCTATGTCTATTTCACTACACAATTGGGCAGGAAATATACAATTGAACCGAATTGTATAAAATGAGAAAGAGAGAAATTATATACAATTTGAATTTGTGTAAAACAAAAAAAGAGAGAAAGACAAAAGAGACTTGGGCAAGGAAATATTCGTATTGTATAATTATAAGTATATAAGACGATTATTTACAATTTGAATTTGTAAAAAACGAGAAAGAGATAAAGCCAAAAGAGGATTGGGCAGAGAATATGCAATTGAATCGAATTGTATAAAACGAGAAAGAGAGAATTTATATATAATTTGAATTTGTATAAAACGAGAATGGGAGAAAGACAAAAGAGACTTGACAGAGAAATATTTGTATTGTATAATTACAAGTGTATAAGATGGAGACATATGTATTTGCATGTATATACAATTTTCTCTCGCTTTATACAAAAAGAAACACAATTTATACATTTCTATTGTATAAAGCGAGATAGTAGAGAGACAGTGAGCGAGTGAGAGAGGGAGAGTGGAGAGCGATAATACGAGGGAGAGATGCGACTGTCAAGCAGTTTGCTATGGAACACAAATAAATCAAACAGTAGCTATTATAGTTATTTTACATTATTAGTTTGTCATTCTATACAATTATCCCATAAATATTTGTGGATTACTTCATATAATTGGGTCAATTATGTTAATCAATTGATTTCTGCTACAATAGATGAGCCCAGTAGCATCTCATCCTATAGGCCCATTTTGGTCCCACGTGTGAAATGATATGGTACGCCAAGTCAAACAAAGAAGTCGATAGAGTCATGTCACATGTCTAGATGACATTCACTTTGTAAAATACAATAGCACCTGTCACTTCAATCTGGTTGGCCGAAGGGAAAACTGTTCCGATTATAACTCCTTTATTCACAAACTCTAAATAGGGGTCATAATATATAAAAGAGACAAGAATTCTACCAAGGAGAGATAGTTTGTGGATCAAAAATCACAAATTTCTCTACAAGCTAAAAGTTCAAGAATTCAAGTTCAACAACGATCAAGATCAAGACCATCAAATTCAAGAAGAAGCTTGAAACTCTTGAACTCAAGTAAAAGTCAAAATCAAGATAAAAATTCAAGTTCAAGTTCATCAAAGATTCAAGAACAAGCTTCAAAACCCTTGAATCCATGATCATGCTTAAGATCAAGATCATCAAATTTAAATCCATATCATTTTCATCACATCCGAAATTCAAGATCACGCTTCGAATCTATTAAATTCAAGTATAACTCGATATCAAGATCCAGAAAAAGTTCAAGTTCATCAAAGATTCATGAATAAGCTCCAAATCCCTTGAATTTAAGCTCTAGAATAAATCTAAGATCAAGCTTATTAACCCTTAAATTTATATATGAAAAGACAAATATGAGGAATACATGAGAATGTAACACTCATATTCTGAAATTAATAAATACAATTGCTGCATGATTTCCAGTCTTGAGTATTATTTTCTCAACTCGAATTGTATTATCTATAAATCAGGCACACACAGTGGGACAATCTCTAACTCTATTCTTAATTATCAAGCATAAAAGAATATCAATATGACTTTCAAGAAGATCAACTCTCAATGAATTGCCATTAAGGCTGCTAAGTCCAAGTTCCCTACTGAAGTTGAAGGAATCTTGGTGCTACCTTCAGAAGTTTCAAAGCTATTACAAGGAGCAAGTCCACTATACTGGGACAACAAAAACTTCAAGTCTCATCAACACCAACTCCTATTTTTGGATCTTCAACTCAAAAATGGTAAAGGTCCTACACAAATGCTTTAGAAAAAGGAAGCATGTGTTGCTGAAATGATAAAAAAGACCTTAAATTTACTTGAGCAATCGATCAAGCCCTAAGCCTATACACTGGGAAACACTAGGACTCGAGAACTATTACTAGCCCAGACAAATCCTTGCCTAGCTTAAAACTTAGCGGAAGACTTAAATAACCTGAAATAGTCTCAAAAGATAACTCATGCAATAAACTTAGAATGTCTATTAAAAGAAACATTCAACTAGACAAAATGGAAACTCAAGTCCCAACATCACACAACTGAAATAACAGACTAAAGATCTCATATCTAAATGTCTATGAAGTCTCTATATATTAAGAGGTATGTTAGGACAAGACCCTCGATCATCCTAAGGACTGAAATAATCAAAAGGAATAAAGTAAAACATGTCCAAAGGGATCCTCCTAAAAGAAAGGAGGCTTACCAACAGACTAAAAGTGCTCGATTGAATCAATGAGGCACTGGATGTGGATCCTGATTACATGTAGTTGCATCATAATATCATGCAGGACAAATGATATCAATATATTGAATGTACGAGCATGAAAGGGGAAATCAAAACATGACATAAGCTTGAAGTGAATTTTAAAAAATACACTTATCTCATCTTTATTCTACTCATGGATACTCAACTCTATGCAAAAATAAACAACGGTAAAGGTGTCACGAGCCAAGTCTACACGCTGGAAGTGGCCGGCACTCAAAGATCATTTATGGTCCCCAAGCGAACCCTCATCCTGACTGACTACAAGCAGAAGGCTAACTTAAGCATGAAAAAGTTTTAAAATGAAATAAGATTCAATAAAATCAAATGAAAAACTTTGAATTAAAAAATATATTAAACTAGCCATAAAATAGGCAACTTTAGTCTTTAAAACATTTAATAAAGTTAATGAATAATACAAACTTCTTAACTAAACTGACTATCCATGAAGCCTCTAAGTGATAAAGATGAAAGTCTGGAAAAGACCCACAACCTCCTAACTAAACTGAAAAAATATTGAGATCCTCCGGAAGAAAGGAGGCTCACCATAGCTAACTCAAACTCTAAGATGTATCAACGAAGCTCCTATTTGATGATCCTTGATACTTGTGTCTGCATCATCAAAAGATGCAGGCCAAATGGCTCAGTACGTAGAATGTACGAGCACGTAAGAGGAATTTTAAAGCATAAAACATAGGCTTGGACTTGATAAAAAGAAAACATAGTTACCTCTTTTCAACTCAACTCAAATCAAGAATAAGATACTCAACTCGAAGATTTGATATTCAACTCAAAGATTAAGTACTCAACTTCAAAGATATGATACTCGACTCAATGAAGCACAAATCAACTAAAGATACTTAACTTAAGGTACTCAACTCAAAATTCTCAACTCATGATACTTAACTGAACTCATTTCAATATAAAGCAGTTTAAAACAAGTGCAACATAAAGAAAATTTGTTTAAAAACATAATGTTAACTCAAGATAATAATATCATAAAAGACATATCATGCTCCCTCTCAAAGTCAACCTGTGCAATGCATAAATGAAGTCACATACCTCCATTCATACTAAGCAGACCCCTTGAGGAACCATGTAATTAATTTTGTGGGAGTTTCTCTAATCGATAAGCACCACTATGAGCCTAAGTGGTGATACAATGTCTTGCCCACGCTTCCAAAGCTGTCATATACTTTGTCGTCGCATAGAACATCCTCAACCTAGTGGATCCACTTGCTAAACTAACATGATTATCCAAAAACTATGACCCGTTAGTACCCATGATAGCTGCATGGTTTACATTGATACTTGAGTTAATATGAACTCTTATCCCCACATCTATGCTCAATACTACTCCCAAAATATACTTTAGCTCATATTTAATAAAACTTCCTTCCTTTTGGTTGAGATAATTTACTGAACCCTTTATCTTTAAAAATTCCTTTTGGAATTAATGTTCTCCTTTTGTTCAAAACTCTTTCGGAACTCTTAGTTTCCTGTTAACTTAAATGTGAAAACATTTATGAACCTTAGGGGAAATACTTAGTTCCAATATACCCTTTGAGAAATGAACTTAAATCTTACTCTTTACTTAACTTGAAACTTAATTCTTAGAATACATAGTAGTTCCCTATAGCTTTTGAGAATTTACCTCAACTCTTTACTCTTTCTTAACTTGAACTCTAATTCTTTAAAACAAGGATAAAACGTTTCTGAAAGACATTAGCAAACTTTATAAACTTTACTTTGACTTGCTCCTAACTTCTAGACTTGACTCTTAACTTCCTTTAATTGAAGTACGGATTCAATGTTCATGATCTTATGTGGATGATTTCATGTTTTCAACTTGGAGGGTTCATGCGAAATTATGAGCATGAACTACTCAACTCGAGAACTCAAAGATACTTCTCAACTCAAGATTGATAACTTATAGGATTCATGCAGAATTATGGGCATGAACAACTCGACTTGACCCGAAGGTCTAAGTAACTACATGGAACTCATGAATTGGAGGATCTCATGATTACAGGGTACTAACTTACTTAAGTCTTGAAAAAAGTTACTAGAAGTGGTGGAAGACTCCTCAAAAGGGCTCGAAGGGATATTCTTATTATGCTTAAAAGAATTCTCAAAACTTAACTCTAAACTGTAGAATTTGAATTATGAATTCAACTTTATGATCATGTTAGGAGTAATTTTAGGTGTTTATACATAGCTAATATTACTTAGAATAAAAAATGAGTGAGGGTGCACTTTAAACAAACTCAAACAGGCAACCAAAGGCAAACTGGATGGGGCAGGCGACCCTGGGGCTATGGCTGGTGCGGAGTTCTAGCCCCTGAAGTACAAAGATGGTTTTGGGCCGCTCTTAAAGGCGCGCGGCGCTAGGCTCCAACCCAGAAAGTTCTACTGAGCACTTTTGCTCGTTTTCTCACCCTAAATCGCCTAAAATCGAACGGTTTTTTCCCCAATCACTTGGATTCGATTACTTAAATTAATTAAAATCTAATATACTAGAAACAACACTAAAATTACTCAATTTTATCTCAATAAATTATCAAAATCCTAACACAACAAGATTTAGAATGAACTTCAAGAACACCTTTCAAGAACTCATCAAGAATTATAATCTTTAAACTTTAAAAATGCAATTTCACTAAAAATAACAAGATTGGAATGAGAATAAACAAAACCAACACTATGGAAGCTTACATACCTCTTAGAGATTAGAACTATGGCGAAAATCCGCAGCTAAACTCAAGAACGTCGATGAACGCCTTCATCCTTTCGTCTTTTCTCTTCTTTTCTCTTATTGCCTCTTCTTGAACTATCAACTAAAATCCTAGGTGTATATTATGATTATAAAACTGTATGTAAAAGTATTATACCTCTGAAATATTACTAAAACCGAATAAAATCTGATTAGGTAAGGAAATAACCAAAATACTCCTCACTATTTTCGGCTAACTATCCTTAACTAGACAGCCTAACTTCAAAAGGTCATATCTCACTCATATGAACTTGAAACTTAGAAAACTTTGCGTATTTGGAATATCTTTCCTATGGTATCTCGTAGAATACCTAAATCATCCTGTTCTAGGAGTTATGGTCGTTTGAAGTTGACCTAAAACTTATACTTAACTTAATGTGCAAAATTTCAGATATTGCTATTTCTAATTAAATTCTTTTTGGAACTCAAGATGCTAAATCTAGTGAATTGACCTTAATAGTTAAGAAATTTTAAATTCCTCGGAAAAATTTACTCACCAAGGTGGATTATTCGAGTCATAGCTTAAAATTTTTTCGGGGTGTTACAAAAGGTGCAATTTATATAAAGCATTTAAATAGTAATATGAAATTCAAATTTAATCATATATTCAAGTAATATAATTCTGTGGGAATCTCTCAAACCGACAACCATCACTATGAGCAAGGAGATGATACAACGTCTCACCCATGCTACAAGAACTATCCTATAACTTTCTAGGATATCGAATGCCTCAACTAAGTGAATCCACTAGCATATGATAAAAAACACTAAGGAATCATCAAAAAGTATGCCCCTTTCTACTCACAATTCTACATGGTTTATGGAGACTTGAGTTAGTATGAACTCGTCCTCATATCGTTGCTCAATACTACTCTTAACATACTTAGCTCATATGTTTAAAAAAAAAATTCTTTTTGTGGGTTGAGATAATTACTCAAAAACTAACTCAAAGTCCCTGTTGGAAATTAGTGTTTCCTCTCTTATTTAAATGTGAGAACATTTATTGTGAGAACATTTACTCTTTTGGAATACTTAGTTCCCATATAATCTTTTTGAAGAAATGAACTTCATTTGTTATTCTTACTTAAATCAAACTCGAGACATAAAAAAAAGTTTAAAACATTTGCAAAAGACTTTCTGAAAGGACTCTTAAGAAATGTCTATTCTTGGCTCTTAACTTTCCTTGAATTTCAATATATGGATTCAAGCATTGTGATTTGTGATTAGAAATAGCTTATAATATTTAGGAGTGCTTTTATATAGTTAAACATGATAAACAGTCAAGAAATCATTGTCTGGAAGATTGTCCATGACGCGGATATTCATTTAAACATTTGATAGAAAAATTTATTTTTGAAACATAGGAGTCTGCGTCCTCTTTGCGATGAGGAGGTGATTTTTGTGCACTAGGAGTAGGTCCACAACGCGAACCTATGTGCTGAATTATTCTTTGCTTATTCATTCTTTATTTTTCACCCCAATAGTCTGGAAACAAGTCCGCGATGCGGGGATATAATTGAATATTTGATCGCAAAATTTATTTTTGAAATAGAGGAGTCAACGTTCTCTCTATGACGCAGAGGTAATTTTTGTGCACTAGAAGCAAGTCCACGACACGGACTTGCATGTTGAAATATGCTCGACTTTTTCCTTCTTCGTTTTCTCACTTATATGCCTAACTTTGTTTCTTTTTCTCAATTCCTCTTTAGCTACATTTTCCCAGTACATGAACACAAGAATCTAATCAATCACAACTCTAAAATCGACATGATTCCATCAAGAACTCAACAATCCCATCAAATATCAAGAACTAAAGCTAGTTTCAATAACATAATTCAAGAAATATCATACTTTCAACTTTCTAGAAAAAGTTTCGCTGAAACAAACATGATTGGCGTGTGTGTGAATGAACCCAACGCTATGAAAGTTTCACCTACTTCTTTAGGGATCAACCCTTGGTGAAATGAATTAGATTCCGCAAGAAATCTCCAAGAACAATTGACCTTTCTCTTATGTTCTCTTTTGTCAAAGACCTAATATATTTCTTAATTTTAGAGTGAAATAACTCATTTTAGACCCCAAATAACATACTATCAACGAAATAATTTGATTGGGTATGGTGAAGTTCTAAAATCCAGTTTTGACTTTCCTTATCTAGATATTGCAACTTCAAATGGGCATGTCTCCCTCATAAAACTTTAAATTGAGCAAACTAGGTGGCATTGAAAAGATAATTCAAAGATCTTTCCCACGGTATCTTGTACCACGACTAGCTCATCTTGAGCTAAAAGTTATGATCGTTTGAAGTTAACCAAAACTAAAACTTAACATCACTTGAACAAATTTCAGATTTTCATTCTTTCGAAAGATGTTTCTTTTTAATTTTTGCTCTTTCAATTAACGGGGTGTTACACAATCTGTTCCACGAACCCTACCACAAAGGAGAAATCCAATTCAATCAATGAGTTGTCTCGACAAACATCACATGATATGATTTCGTTGAATATCAACTTCCGTAAAAATCCTTGTTAGTCTCCTACATCCAAATGATTATACACGCAATGGTAATTGTTGCTTCATCCAAATAGGAACAACTTACAAACTGTATGAAATTGGTTGAAGGATTGAGAAATCTTGCATACCACTAAGAGTCTCAAATTGATAAGTTGATGTACAGGATGGAAAGATTTTTAGATGAAGAACCAATCATGCGCTAGGAAAGAGTGATGAAGTTCAAGAGATCGAGAATCCTGCAAAGCAAGCACCATTTGTCATGGAGATACAAGTTTTTCTAAAGGAATTATCCCACGTGATTGACTAAAAGAGTTAATCACATGGAACTATCATAGATGATTATGAAGTCTCCACCAAGTTTTCTCATATGTATGCAAAGCTATACACTCAAAGAATTGATAACTTCAAAATGTATGCTGACTTTTAACCATCATAATTTCAACAGTTCAAGGGTAAAAGGAAATCCAAAGCAACATGTTGAACACTTTTTGAAGACATGTAATAATGATGGAACCTATGGGGATCATCTTCTCAAGTAGTTCATCCACTCTGTAAAAGGAAATACCCTTGATTGACACAAGGATCACGAGCCTAATTCTATTGATAGTTTGGAGCAACTAGAGAATGATTTTTCCAATCACTTCCATAACACAAGTCATAGGGTGATCATGGAAGAACTCACAAATACTCACAAAAGGAAGGATGAACCAGTTATAGATATCATAAATTGATAGAGAAACGTGACCCTATATTGGAAATATTGACTTAGTGACCTTTTGCAATAGTAATATGTATCCAAAAAATCCACTATGAGCTTCTTTACATCTTCCAAGGTATATAACCAAAATCCTTCAAATATCTAGCTACTCGTAATCATGATAAGGAGTTGATCATGCCCTCTGTTGGGAAAGATATGACGTTTTTCCATGATCCTGCAAAGGAATGGACAAGTAGGAACCCAAAAGATGGAGCATATTTGTGCCTAGAATCACAACAAAAGAATTCATGAATGTCATTGTGTCTCCTGTAAAGTTCTCTACGAAAGAAAGGAAGAAACAAAGTGTGAAAGCAGCTTTCCAAGTGTGTTCAAATCAAAAGCCGACCCTAAGGAAGATGTAAGAAAAGGAATACCCCTTATTTGATTATGAAAGTTCTACGATTTTTGATGAGTTTTTTTGAGTTAAAACTCATTGAGTTTCCAGAGATAAAGAGACCTGATGAAGTTGGAAAAATTGTTGATCCAAATTATTGCCACTATCATAGACTTGTTATCCCTCACTTGAAAATATTTTGTTTTCAGGAATAGAGTTATGCGGATAGCTAACAAAAAGAAGATTGTCCTTGATGATGAGAACGTTAGTTCTAATAATAGTGGGCATAGTATGGAATATACCAGATTACCATAACATACCAAAAATTGTAAGGTAATGTTTTCAAAAAATAGTATTTTAGCATTTAATAGACCCCCGTAGCTACACTTTAAGTATTTAGTAAAAATAGCTATATTTTATTCGTTATGTGGAAGATTTATGCAATTTTTTCTTTGCTATAACTTAAGATCTACAAGTAATAAATAACAAATTAGAGAAATTAGAGAGAATGTCGTAATTAAGGTAAATATGCTGAAAATCCTTATACTTGTATTACAAAAATGAATCAACCATAAAAGGGCGCTTCTCTCCCTTCTTCCTCAAACTCCATTATTGATTTTTGATTCTCCATTGATAATCCTCATTACTCATAGAAGTCAAGTTTGATTCATCATCAATTTTACAATCTAGCTTTAATTTGGTGTCAATTTATCGACAAATATCCTATAAGAATTTTTATTTTTATTTGTGAAGAGCAAAAGGGGTTTGTTGTAAAAAAAAAGTTCATCATATTATTAATATTAATAATATGAAAAGACTAACAAATATGAAACCTAGTATTACTGTAAACTAAATGTTTAGAAGTTGAAACATTAACTACTCTATTTTGATTAAAACATATTTTAAATGTTATTGATTAACAAAAAGATTTATTTTTGCTTTATTTTGAATATATATATATATATGTATAT
>NC_028641.1:38809788-38813906 GCF_001406875.1 Solanum pennellii
ATGGACTCTGTCCATTCATGAATCTATTATTACTGTTCATCTCTTTCTCTTAGCCTTTGTTCTTAAAAGTAATTTTCTTTAACCACACCCCGGATTTGGTTATTCATAGTTCTTTTCTTAGAACATTTAACCAGACAATGTCCTAGGAATTTACAGGTTAATCCATCGACACTTTTAAGAAGCTAAGAGACTAACCATATACTAAGTAATATAGATTCATGATGATATTCATAAATTTACATGAATTTATCAAATAATTAACATTTTATAAACACACATAATTTACATATATGGGAAGTTTACTAGAAACTTAAATATGAAAACATACATTATTTAGAACAGAGTGAAGTTTCCCTTTCGGGAAACCCGAAAAGCTTCCAAACTTTACTTAAAACAAACTTTTAGAATAAAGAACTGAAATCTTTACTACAATTTAAAAGATAATTTTAAAGAGAAAAGGGGTTGTTTTGAGGATTTTGAGAGAGTTTTTTGTTGTGGTTGTCTTAGCCTTTTTCGCCTTCTACCTTTTGTTGTCTTGATAATGCTTGCTTTTATAGATATCTTCGGACTTCAAACTTCGGATTCAAATGAAAAAGGAATCTTATCATCTCAGCCGGGTACACATCTGGGCCCCATCGTCACGTGAAATAATGTTCATTTTCTTGCATTATTGTCCTTGTAGTCTGGTATCTGTCTGTCAATACTTATCTCTTATCTCTTACCTATACATTATTTTTATTTTTAAAGTAAAGACGCGTCCCAACAGTTTTTCCACATGTGTGGTAGTGAGTAAAGTGGGACTCACATTTTGTGATAAAAGAGGCATTCCTCTTTAGAACTATAATAATAATAGAGATTTTTTTAATATTTTTTTTAAGTATCTAAATTATGTAATGCAATTGAATCAAAACTCATACCAGAGTCATCATCATTTGGGTCTTGAGCAAATTGTATTGAGTCTGAAATATTATCTGAATTATTTGAGCATGAAACAGAATCTTGTCTTGGGCTTTGTATTGGGCTTGGGTTTATATGTTTATCTTTTTTTTGTTTTTGTTTAAGTAATTTTTCTACGGTTTGGGTTATAAGGGATTCTAGATCTTTATTTTTTGGGATTTTTTGATTTTTTGTCTAATAGTCTGGTTAAATGAAAGAGGTAACCTTCTTCTGGAAGGTGAACCTTCATCCTTTTCACTTTTTGGCAAAGTGACAGCCATCAACGGGTTTAAGAAGTCTTTACCGGCTACCGTTTGAACCGAACTAGCTGTATCTTCATCCGATATAGTGGATTTCTTAGCATTCAGTGGGGAATGCACACCCATCTCATCCATTTTTATTTGGGATGGAAAACCCTGTATATCTGCCTGAGTTTGTACATCTTGTTTAGTCTTACCTTTGCTTTTCATTCTTTGGAGTCTTTCTCTGAGCTTGGCATTTTCTTGCATTAGGGCTTCATTTCTCAAATTTAGCCTTTTGAATGCTTCGGTCATGGATGAGCAATGATCACAAAATATTACTTTATCTGCGTCTGTTTGAATATTGTATTTTGGATTTTTATATGGGTTTTGTCTAAGGGCTGGAGAAATATAGTAATTTGGCCCTAATATTCGTCTAGCATAGTCTAAAGCTTCTGTAAAATCATTAAAACCTTTAAAAAGAGGTTTTTGAAAACCTTTAATAGAGTCTAAAACTTCTATCCATATCTGAAAAACACCATTTGTTTTACCATGAATTACTACATAATATTTAAATCTATTTTCTTTATTTTTACTAGTAAAATACTATCCTAAAGCATTTAAAACTGCAATTACATATTTAGTGTCTTTTTTATTATGAGCTATCCATATATTGTCTATGAGGCATGTTTGTTGTTTGTCTAATTGACAGTTAGATAAATGTCTGAATGTCCAGTTAGACGGCTCGTATGCTATTAAATTTTGTTGTCCAAACTGCAGTCTTTCTATTCTAACATCATCAATTTTATCTAGAGGTTTAAAATGCAAATTTGCTATTATTGTCTGTTTGTAAGAATCTGCCAAACCTGAGGTTGAAGGTTGAACCCTTTTACCTTTGTCTGATAGTAGAGGTCTCATTCTGTAAAATTTAAACTTTGATCAGTAATCTACTTAGTTGATCTGCAATACTATTATCATTTCCCTTGATATTCTCAAAAATAATAGAATGATAAATTGATATAGTATCTAAAAAATTTAGCCATCTTCTTCTACTACTAGTTTTATCATTAATTTTTTGGTTAAATTTTACTATAGCTTCACAATCTGTTCTTATTAATATTTCTGGTTTATTTAGAATATAAATTCTAAAACTATTTAAACCATATATTACAGCTAAAATTTCAATATCTATACTAACTTTATTACCCTTTTCTTTGAATTTTCCACTTTGATAAGCACATATTTTTTCTTCTTGTTTAGAACTCTATTTATGTGGTCTTGATTTTAATACTGCACCCCATCCCTCAAAACTTCCATCTGTCTCTTTTATTAAATAGTCTGATTCTAATGGCATATTAAGTTCGGAAATATTTTTTATTTTTTCTTTTATTTTTTGTAATAATTTTATGTCTTCAATATTAAAATTTCCTTAGTTCCTGTCTTAGAGTATAATGGTCCTGCTAGTTTTCCTAAATATTTAATAAAAGGTCTTGCATAATTAATTATACCTAGAAATTTTTGTAAATCTTTTAAATTATTTAATTTATCTGGCATATCTAGAGCTTTTTTAGCTATATGAGGTTGTAGATTAACCTTTCCTTCTCCTAAAATAATCCCTAAAAAGTTTATATAGTTTTTACATAATTCTATTTTCTTTTTGCTAATTATTATTCCATTATTAACAAATAGTCTAAAAACAGTTTGTAAATGTCCTAAGTGTTCTTTAATATTTTTACTAAATACTAGAATGTCATCTACATATACTAAAACAAATTTTTTATATTCTCCAAATATTTGATCCATTTTTCTTTGGAAGATTGGAGGTGCGGTTTTTAACCCGAATGACATAACTAACCATTCAAAATGTCCTTCAGGACAGGTAAAAGTTGTCCATTCTATACTATCTGGGTGCATTTTTATTTTCAATATCCTGACTTACAATCAAATTTGCTAAAAACTGTTTTTCCTTGGATTCTATTTATTAATTCTGTTTTGTCTGGTAATTTATAACCATCAGTTCTAGTATTATCATTTAGTCTTTTGTAATTTACAACCATTCTAGCTTTTCCTCTAACTATTTCACTATGATTTCTTACCATAAATGCTGCAGATCTATGTTTTGAAGTAGGTCTTCTTATTACTCCTAATTCTAATAGTTCTTTAATTTGTATTTTAAAATCTTCTTGATCTTGATTTGTAGCTTCTATTGAGGCTGTTTTTATTATATATTCTGGGTTTATTATATCTAACATGCATACTATTTGATTATTCTCCCAATGTTTTAAAGTTTTTTCTCCTATTATTTCTATTTGATCTAAAATTTTTACTATATTATCAAGATCTCGTTGGTTCTTTATTTGTCCTATTTGCTGAATTCCTGTCTTAAAATTATGTAATTCTGTTTCTATTTCTATTAGAACATAGTTTTTATTAACTATCTCTTCTTCTTTATCTATCTCTAGTATATTCTCGTATAATGTATTACATTTCGTTTTAGTACATTGTATATTATTTTCACAATTCTCGCAACATTTTTCTTTATGTCTTACTTTAGTGTCAATTTTATTAGTTAAGACTGAAGTATAAGTAATGTTTTTCATGAAAAGTATCCCATCTTTTGTTATTAATGTTCCTCCTTTATTGTATAGTATAAAATCTAATCCTAACACAAAATCTACTCTTATATCTAAATCTCGTACCCATATCTTATCCATCTTATAGGTAGGTTTATAGAATTTTGAACAAGTATTTGAAAAACTTATTTGGGCTTTATCTATATAATATCTATATATATTATGTGTTCCATCCATTTGCATAGCTGCAAGTGGTTTTTCTAAAGTTTTTATTAATTCTGGAGGTACAATTTTTTTATTTAAAATACTTTTGGTACATCCTTAATCTATTAATGCTAAAGTCTCTATTTCATATTTTCCAATTTGAAGT
>NC_028641.1:38814910-38815612 GCF_001406875.1 Solanum pennellii
TAATATCTATATATATTATGTGTTCCATCCATTTGCATAGCTGCAAGTGGTTTTTCTAAAGTTTTTATTAATTCTGGAGGTACAATTTTTTTATTTAAAATACTTTTGGTACATCCTGAATCTATTAATGCTAAAGTCTCTATTTCATATTTTCCAATTTGAAGTTTTGCTAATATTTTAACAGTATTTATATTTTTATCTTCATTACATATTAAAGTATTAGATTCTTCATTCATTAATTCTTGACTATCTAGTTGTAGTTCTTGTTCAACATTTTTTCCTTTTTTAATCTTACTATTCTTTCTTCTAATTCTTTAACTTTTGCTTCTAATACTAATACTTTTAAATTTATTAGAGGTTCATTTGTATGTAGCTCTTTTCTTTTCTGAGTTATTACTCCTAATTGTGTTTCTATACAACTTATACATCCTTCTATAAAACATTTATTACATTTAGCTCTTTTATATTTTCTTGGATACCATTTACACCAATTACATGGATTACTGTCTAATCCTGTATCTTTTTCAAAATTATGTTCACATTATATTATATTCATAAAATTAATTTTTAGGTCATCTATATTTAAATTTTGTATTCCTATTTCATTAATTAATTCTTCTCCTTCTGAATTAGAAGAAGCTTCTTCTTTGTTATTCTCATCTATATCAATACTTACTATAGAGTAGATGCTTTCATTATCTG
>NC_028641.1:38825612-38832211 GCF_001406875.1 Solanum pennellii
CAAAACGCCCCTTAAAATATTTAACAGAAATCCGACCCAGTCAGGGTCACGCAGCCTGTGACGCTCCGTCACGACTGTGACGGTCCATCCTGCACGTCCGTCACAAAGTTCAGAGAGTTAATTTCTGTGGAAGATGTGTGACGGTCCGTCGTGCCCACGACGGTACGTCCTGCCATTCCGTTACGAAGTTTAGAGAGTCGATTTCAGTACCCAAATTTCAGAATTCTAAGTATTTTGAAACGAGACCACCACGACGATCCGTCGTGCCCCTGACGGTTCGTCGTGGGATCCGTCGACTCGGCCAGTTTTTCCCGAAATAAAATCTGCTGCTCAAAACGACTAAACAGGTCGTTACATTTTACCAATCGAAAAAAGAAGGAGGAAGGTCCATGGCGGCATCTGAATCAAGAGGTGTTCGAATAGGCATGAACAATCCTTATTGTCAAGTCCAACAAGAACAATATAATTCTCCTCGGCATTATTACCCATCCCAATATGCAGTTCTCAATACTCAGGCATATGTCCGGCCTCCTTCGCGCCAACAATGGCGGGGCCTGCCCCACAAGTTTCTCGCCCAGAACAACAAAATTTCCAGGCGCCATATAATCCACGTCCCCCGGCAAACTATACAAGAGAACAAGGTCAAAAAGAAAAATTTACCCCAATTGGGGAATCGTATACGAGTTTGTTACGGAAATTGATACAATTGAGACTGGTTGAACCTGTCAATCCGTACGTTGTCAATCCAAATGCAAGAGGTTTTGATCCGACTGTTATATGCGAGTATCACGCCAACGCACCAGGTCATAGCACAGAGAATTGTTGGACCCTAAAAAGAGTCATTGAGAAGTTAATTGAGGATAAGGTAATCGAGGTACGCAATGAGGAAGCATCGAATGTCACCAATAACCCACTCCCTGCTCATAATAATGAGCGTGTTGTGGGGATGGTTGGCATTTTTGAAGATTATGTGCAAACAAGTAGAACAAAAGTGGAAATCAAGGTTTTAAGAGAAGAGTCTAGTATGGTTTTAGAACCCATACAAAGGGCACCGATAATTGTTAAAGGTGCACGTTCGAATTCTGGGAACTCGAGGAAGCTAGTGTTGTATGTCCCTGAGTCTATAAAAAGAGGAGACGTACCATTGAATGGACCAAAATGCTACATTCCTGGTAAATTTTCAACGTTTGATCAAAATCAAAAAGGTATGAAAGATCCAGTTGAGATACAAATTGCAGCACAACTTCCTATCACAAACACCAAGGCCGTTCCGTGGAACTACAACGAAGTCGTCGTTACTCACAAGGGAAAGGAGATTGTTGAAGAAACAAATGAAACAAGAGTCTTAACTCGTTCCGGAAGATGTTATGCTCCGGAAGAATTAAGGAGGGACAAACAAATCAAAGAGAATCAGTTGCCGATGAAAAAACCAGTCACTGAGGAAGATGCTGAAGAGTTTCTGAAAAAGATGAAAGCTCAAGATTATTCTGTTATAGATCAGTTGAGGAAAACGCCTGCTCAAATATCTTTATTGTCATTACTCATACATTCCAAAGAACATCGTGAAGTGTTGACCAGAATTTTGAATGAGGCACATATATCAGAAAATATTACAGTAGGTCACTTGGAAAAGATGGTCAATCGAATTTTTGAGGTAAATAGGATCACTTTCACTGATGATGAATTGCCCTTGGAAGGATCTGGACATAATAGGGCTCTACATTTAACCGTGAAATGTGAAGAACACTATGTGAAGAGAGTCATGGTCGATGGAGGATCAGGTGTAGACATATGCCCTCTTTCCACTCTACAAAGCTTGAAAATCAGCAGTAATAGGATTCGTACTAACAATGTTTGTGTACGGGCATTTGATGGTGCAAAACGGGATACTCTTGGTGAAATATACTTAATTGTTACAATTGGACCAGCGGAGTTTGGAATCACTTTCCAAGTTATAGACATGGACACGTCTTACAATCTGCTTTTGGGTAGGCCGTGGATCCACATGGCTAGAGCTGTGCCATCTACTCTACACCAAGTGGTCAAGTTTGAACATGACAAACAAGAAATCATTGTCCATGGTGAAGATGATCTCCCGATCACCCGAGATCCTTCAATACCATGCATTGAGGCTAAAAGAGGTTGTGAATCCCTCAACTATCAGGCTCTAGAGATAATAACGGTTAATCAGTTCTTAGAAGGAAATCCTATCCTCCAACCTCGTCTGTCCTCTACTTCCGTCATGGTGGTGGCTCAAATGGTACAAAATGGCTATGAACCAGGAAAGGGGTTAGGTTTGTCGTTACAAGGGATTGTGAATCCTATCAGTCCAATGGGTAATCAAGATACATTCGGTTTGGGTTTCAATCCAACTAGATTTGATAGAAAATGGGCAAAAGATCGTAAAAGAAATGCTTGGAATCTGTCGAAGCCGATCCCCCATATTGCTCAATCTTTCATTAAATCTCAGGGTGAACCGTGTCCAGAATTACCAATCCAAAATGATGTGGATGAAATGTGCCAAGGTATCAAGGAAATGTTTTATGAGGTAAATATGACTCAGAGGGGTGAGGGCACTAGTCATATGGATGTGCAGTTTATCGGCCCGAATGTCCAACTCAATAACTGGAAAGCCACTCCTCTCCCTACAAAAAAGGAGTCATGGTAGTTTTGTTTTGCTGTTTTTTATTTTATTTTTCTTGGATTATTCTCAGGGTTGTAATTCAAACATTCTAGTTGTTTCGCTTTATTGTTAACCCTTCTATCCTTTCCCATTCAATGCAATAAAGTTCTAGTCATCTTCTGTGTTCCTACTCTTTCTAATATTTGCCATCTTATTTTCATTTCAGTTACGTTAACTTTAATAATATGACATGCATGTGGAGTTTACAATTAGATCCTAAAAAGTTGTCTGATCTCATAACAATGAATCCTAAGTCTAAGGAATATGATGAAGATGAAGCTGATGAAGAAATTAAAAGGGGTTTGGATCAATTTGAAAATAAGCCTAAACCTAATTTAGGTGAAACAGAGGTGTTTAATTTGGGAACTCCCGAAGAAGTGAAAGAAATAAAGATAAGCATTCATGTCGATCGAACTATTCGAGACGACATAATTCAAGTTTTAATTGAATACAAAGATGTCTTCGCTTGGTCATATGATGACATGCCTGGGTTAAGTGCTGATTTGGTAGTTCACAAACTTCCCATACATCCTGATTTTCCACCTGTCCAGCAAAAGCAGAGAAAATTTAAGGCAGATATGAGCGATAAAATCAAAGAGGAAATCATGAAACAACTGAATGCAAAAGTGATCAGGGTCGTCCAATACACTACTTGGTTGGCTAATGTTGTGCCAGTACCAAAAAAGGATGGAAAGATCAGAGTTTGTGTTGATTATCGAGATTTAAACAAAGCAAGTCCAAAAGACAATTTTCCACTACCCAACATTCATATCTTGGTTGACAATTGTGCTAAACACGAGATTCAATCTTTTGTGGACTGCTACGCCGGATATCACCAAATTCTCATGGATGAAAAAGACGCTGAAAAAACTGCTTTCACTACCCCGTGGGGTACATATTGTTATAGGGTCATGCCATTTGGTCTAAAAAATGCAGGGGCAACCTACATGAGAGCTATGACTACAATATTTCATGACATGATGCATAAAGAAGTTGAGGTATATGTCGATGATGTCATCATTAAGTCTAGAACGCAAATTGACCATGTGCGTGATCTAAGAAAATTTTTCGAAAGGTTGAGAAAGTACAATCTCAAGCTTAATCCGGCTAAATGTGCATTTGGAGTTCCATCTGGCAAGCTTTTGGGTTTTATAGTTAGCCGAAGAGGCATTGAATTAGACCCCTCCAAGATAAAGTCCATTCGAGAATTGCCACCTCCAAAAACCAGAACTGAAGTCATGAGTTTTCTGGGAAGATTAAACTATATCAGCAGATTTATCGCTCAACTCACTACTACATGCGAGCCGATATTCAAGTTATTGAAAAAGGATGCTGCTATTAAATGGACAAGTGAGTGTCAAAATGCTTTTGACAAAATTAAGGAATATTTAGCAAATCCTCCGGTACTGGTCCCCCCAGAGCCTGGTAGGCCTTTGTTTTTATACCTCTCGGTAACGGATAATTCTTTTGGTTGCGTTCTAGGACAACATGACGTCACGGGGAAAAAGGAACAAGCCATCTATTACTTGAGCAAAAAGTTCACATCCTATGAGGCAAAGTACACTCTATTAGAAAAAACATGTTGTGCTTTAACTTGGATCGCCCAAAAATTGAAGCACTATTTTTTGTCCCACACCACTTACCTCATATCCCGAATGGATCCTCTGAAATATATTTTTCAAAAAGCCATGCCGACGGGTAGGTTGGCAAAATGGCAGATTTTGCTTACCGAATTTGATTTTGTGTATGTTACTCGCACCGCCATGAAAACACAAGCATTGGCCGATCATCTGGCAGAGAATCCGATTGACGATGAATACGAACCCTTAAAGACATACTTCCCTGATGAAGAGGTCAACTCTATTGAGGAAGAAAATCCTGATAATGACCCCGTATGGAAATTATATTTTGATGGGGCTGTCAACAAAAACGGAGTGGGAATTGGGGCAGTTCTTATCTCACCAAGTGGTTGTCATTATCCTGCCACAGCACGACTTCGATTCTTTTCTACCAACAACACAACAGAATACGAAGCTTGCATCATGGGTTTGAATATTGCAATAAATCTGGATGTACATGAGCTCTTAGTCTTAGGGGATTCTGACTTGCTCATTCGACAGGCTCGAGGCGAATGGGAAACTCGAGACATTAAGCTCATACCGTACAAACAATGTTTAGAAGATCTCATAAAAAAATTCAAGTCCATTGAATTTAGATATATTCCCAGGTTTCACAATGAGTTGGCTGATGCTTTGGCCACCTTAGCATCGATGCTTCCATACCCAGGTAATGCCTACATTGACCCGTTGGAAATCCAAGTTAGGGATCAACATGGTTATTGCAATATAATTGCGGTAGAGGCAGATGGTGAGCCTTGGTATCACGACATCAAAAAGTTTATAAAAGCTAGAGAATATCCACTGCATGCTGATAAAGATCAAAAAAGAACTATTAGGCGACTTGCCAATGGGTTCCTCTTAAGTGGCGATATCTTATATAAAAGGACTCCGGATTTGAATTTATTACGATGTGTGAATAATCAAGAGGCGGAAACAATTATGAATGAGGTACACTCAGGGGTATGTGGCCCACACATGAATGGTTACATTCTAGCAAAAAAGATTATTCGGGCAGGGTACTATTGGTTGACCATGGAGCGAGATTGCTTCCAATTTGTTCGCAAGTGCCATCAGTGCCAAATTCATAGCGACTTGATTCACTCACCCCCTTTAGAGTTGCATCCTATGTCTGCTCCGTGGCCTTTTGTTACATGGGGAATAGACGTTATTGGGCCGATAGAGCCAAAAGCATCTAACGGTCATCGGTTTATTTTAGTTGCCATCGATTACTTTACCAAATGGGTAGAAGCTGTCACATTCAAATCAGTTACCAAGAAAGCGGTGGTGGACTTCGTTCATTCCAACATCATATGTCGTTTTGGCATACCAAAAATAATTATTACAGACAATGCAATGAATCTCAACAGCCACTTGATGAAGGAAGTTTGTGAGCAATTTAAAATTGTTCATCGTCATTCAACCCCTTATCGTCCCAAATCAAATGGGGCTGTTGAAGCTGCGAATAAGAACATCAAGAAGATTCTTAGGAAAATGGTGCAAGGATCTAGGCAATGGCATGAGAAATTACCCTTCGCTCTCATGGGATATCGCATGACTGTTCGTACGTCAGTCGGTGCAACTCCTTACTTATTGGTTTATGGAACTGAGGCTGTCATACCCGCAGAAGTTGAAATTCCTTCTCTTCGAACCATTGTTCAAGCAGAAATCGAGGATACAGAATGGGTTAAATCGAGGTTAGAACAATTATCATTGATAGAAGAAAAACGATTGACATCAATCTGTTTTGGTCAATTATATCAGCAGAGGATTGCTCGGGCATATAATAAGAAAGTACGCCCAAGGAATTTTGAAGTGGGTCAACTTGTTGTGAAACGTATCCTTCCCCACCAAGACGAGGCCAAGGGAAAGTTTGCTCCAAATTGGCAAGGCCCTTATGTTATTAAGCAAGTGTTATCCAAAGGAGCTTTGCAATTGGCAGATATGGAGGGAAAGGCAATTGACACAATTGTCAATGCAGATTCGATCAAGAGATACTACAATTAGCACTCCTTCTCATTCTTATGATGAGAAGATAAAAAGGTATCCTCTTTTATCTCAAACGCCACTGGTCTAGTGCTTAAAAAAAAAACTAAAAAATTTATTTAAAAAAATTATTAAAAAAAAAAAGAAAAAAATTTATTCAAAAAAAAACACGAAAAGTTCATTGAACTACGTTTGACCTGATTCCTAAAAGGATACGTAGGCAGCCCTTCATTAGGGTTCGGTCTAATCACTCAATCAAAAGATAATCATGTTCTTCAGTTCTCTAAAGGTAGAGACATTATGTTGGCGAACTA
>NC_028641.1:38832435-38841258 GCF_001406875.1 Solanum pennellii
CATGTCATGTTTCAAAGTTGTCACGTACTTTCAGATAAGATTCTTTTCACTCATTTAAACATTTTCTTATTTATCCATAACTTCTAAAGACACAATTTTCCTTCATAACCCTTTCATTCGTGTCATTATTGCTTGTGTTTCTTTGAGTTTTTATTTTTCTTTCTCAGTATCAACTCGTGTCAAGTGAGAAAATAAAATTAAATCCGCAAAATTGACTACGGTATTTCCAGTTGAATGTTGGGAACATGCACCATATTGGCTAGGGCTGTGAACCTATCGAGGAAAATAAATATCATAAATCGATACCGAGATGAAAATATATAAAGCGAAAGAGTCGCTTGGGAACGAATGAACCACACAACATGCACAAAATGGTGATGAGTTAGAATGTCCATGAAAAGTGTTTCAAGGGAAGATAAGGACTGTTTTTAAAACATCTACAAGATATTCGCACAATCATCAATGGGATGAATCTTCCAAGCGGGGCGGATTCAGAAGTCAAGCTTTACAAGATACTCAAAGTCACGAACCAACCACCATGTAGGAAAATTAACAATACATTTCTTTGACTTAAAACAGGTATAAGGCAGAATCATGTAAATAGTTTGCGAGAGACAAAAGCCGCGATGGTAAGTTCTTTAATCTTTACTTTTCATATAATATGCGTGATAAAATAATAATAACAATAAAGATGGTTTTTGTTATTGAATCTGGGGCATTTTATTTTATTTTTAGTTTGTTCAATGAACAAATAAAAATAAAATAAAATAACGATAATATTAATAATGATAATAATATAAGTGAAAAGAAGAAATGTATATATATATATATATATAAAATCATGTCTTCAGAGGGCACAACAACCACTGGATTGCATATAGGGCACAATAACCCCTATCATTTTTTTTATGTCTTCACAGGGCACAATAACCCCTGGTTGCATATAGGGCACAATAACCCCTATTCTATTTTTCATGTCTTCACAGGGCACAATAACCCCTGGATTGCATATAGGGCACAATAACCCCTATCATTTTTTTTATGTCTTCACAGGGCACAATAACCCCTGGTTGCATATAGGGCACAATAACCCCTATCCTATTTTTCATGTCTTCACAGGCACAATAACCCCCTGATTGCATATAGGGCACAATAACCCCTATCATTTTTTTTCATGTCTTCACAGGGCACAATAACCCCTGTTGCATATAGGGCACAATAACCCCTATTCTATTTTTCATGTCTTCACAGGGCACAATAACCCCTGGATTGCATATAGGGCACAATAACCCCTATCATTTTTTTTATGTCTTTACAGGGAACAGTAACCCCTGGTTGCATAAAGGGCACAATAACCCCTATCATTTTTTTTCACAGGGCACAATAACCCTTGGTTGCATATAGGGCACAATAACCCCTATTTTATTTTTCATGTCTTCACATGGCACAATAACCCCTGGATTGCATATAGGGCACAATAACCCCTATCATTTTTTTTATGTCTTTACAGGGAACAGTAACCCCTGGTTGCATAAAGGGCACAATAACCCCTATCATTTTTTTTATGTCTTTACAGGGAACAGTAACCCCTGGTTGCATAAAGGGCACAATAACCCCTATCATTTTTTTTATGTCTTTACAGGGAACAGTAACCCCTGGTTGCATAAAGGGCACAATAACCCCTATCATTTTTTTTATGTCTTTACAGGGAACAGTAACCCCTGGTTGCATAAAGGGCACAATAACCCCTATCATTTTTTTTATGTCTTTACAGGGAACAGTAACCCCTGGTTGCATAAAGGGCACAATAACCCCTATCATTTTTTTTATGTCTTTACAGGGAACAGTAACCCCTGGTTGCATAAAGGGCACAATAACCCCTATCATTTTTTTTATGTCTTTACAGGGAACAGTAACCCCTGGTTGCATAAAGGGCACAATAACCCCTATCATTTTTTTTATGTCTTTACAGGGAACAGTAACCCCTGGTTGCATAAAGGGCACAATAACCCCTATCATTTTTTTTATGTCTTTACAGGGAACAGTAACCCCTGGTTGCATAAAGGGCACAATAACCCCTATCATTTTTTTTATGTCTTTACAGGGAACAGTAACCCCTGGTTGCATAAAGGGCACAATAACCCCTATCATTTTTTTTATGTCTTTACAGGGAACAGTAACCCCTGGTTGCATAAAGGGCACAATAACCCCTATCATTTTTTTTATGTCTTTACAGGGAACAGTAACCCCTGGTTGCATAAAGGGCACAATAACCCCTATCATTTTTTTTATGTCTTTACAGGGAACAGTAACCCCTGGTTGCATAAAGGGCACAATAACCCCTATCATTTTTTTTATGTCTTTACAGGGAACAGTAACCCCTGGTTGCATAAAGGGCACAATAACCCCTATCATTTTTTTTATGTCTTTACAGGGAACAGTAACCCCTGGTTGCATAAAGGGCACAATAACCCCTATCATTTTTTTTATGTCTTTACAGGGAACAGTAACCCCTGGTTGCATAAAGGGCACAATAACCCCTATCATTTTTTTTATGTCTTTACAGGGAACAGTAACCCCTGGTTGCATAAAGGGCACAATAACCCCTATCATTTTTTTTATGTCTTTACAGGGAACAGTAACCCCTGGTTGCATAAAGGGCACAATAACCCCTATCATTTTTTTTATGTCTTTACAGGGAACAGTAACCCCTGGTTGCATAAAGGGCACAATAACCCCTATCATTTTTTTTATGTCTTTACAGGGAACAGTAACCCCTGGTTGCATAAAGGGCACAATAACCCCTATCATTTTTTTTATGTCTTTACAGGGAACAGTAACCCCTGGTTGCATAAAGGGCACAATAACCCCTATCATTTTTTTTATGTCTTTACAGGGAACAGTAACCCCTGGTTGCATAAAGGGCACAATAACCCCTATCATTTTTTTTATGTCTTTACAGGGAACAGTAACCCCTGGTTGCATAAAGGGCACAATAACCCCTATCATTTTTTTTATGTCTTTACAGGGAACAGTAACCCCTGGTTGCATAAAGGGCACAATAACCCCTATCATTTTTTTTATGTCTTTACAGGGAACAGTAACCCCTGGTTGCATAAAGGGCACAATAACCCCTATCATTTTTTTTATGTCTTTACAGGGAACAGTAACCCCTGGTTGCATAAAGGGCACAATAACCCCTATCATTTTTTTTATGTCTTTACAGGGAACAGTAACCCCTGGTTGCATAAAGGGCACAATAACCCCTATCATTTTTTTTATGTCTTTACAGGGAACAGTAACCCCTGGTTGCATAAAGGGCACAATAACCCCTATCATTTTTTTTCACAGGGCACAATAACCCTTGGTTGCATATAGGGCACAATAACCCCTATTTTATTTTTCATGTCTTCACATGGCACAATAACCCCTGGATTGCATATAGGGTACAATAACCCCTATCATTTTATTTTTTATGTCTTCACAGGGCACAATAACCCCTGGTTGCATATAGGGCACAATAACCCCTATTTTATTTTTCATGTCTTCACATGGCACAATAACCCCTGGATTGCATATAGGGTACAATACCCCCTATCATTTTATTTTTTATGTCTTCACAAGGCACAATAACCCCTGGTTGCATATAGGGCACAATAACCCCTATTTTATTTTTCATGTCTTCACATGGCACAATAACCCCTGGATTGCATATAGGGTACAATACCCCCTATCATTTTATTTTTTATGTCTTCACAAGGCACAATAACCCCTGGTTGCATATAGGGCACAATAACCCCTATTTTATTTTTCATGTCTTCACATGGCACAATAACCCCTGGATTGCATATAGGGTACAATACCCCCTATCATTTTATTTTTTATGTCTTCACAAGGCACAATAACCCCTGGTTGCATATAGGGCACAATAACCCCTATTTTATTTTTCATGTCTTCACATGGCACAATAACCCCTGGATTGCATATAGGGTACAATACCCCCTATCATTTTATTTTTTATGTCTTCACAAGGCACAATAACCCCTGGTTGCATATAGGGCACAATAACCCCTATTTTATTTTTCATGTCTTCACATGGCACAATAACCCCTGGATTGCATATAGGGTACAATACCCCCTATCATTTTATTTTTTATGTCTTCACAAGGCACAATAACCCCTGGTTGCATATAGGGCACAATAACCCCTATTTTATTTTTCATGTCTTCACATGGCACAATAACCCCTGGATTGCATATAGGGTACAATACCCCCTATCATTTTATTTTTTATGTCTTCACAAGGCACAATAACCCCTGGTTGCATATAGGGCACAATAACCCCTATTTTATTTTTCATGTCTTCACATGGCACAATAACCCCTGGATTGCATATAGGGTACAATACCCCCTATCATTTTATTTTTTATGTCTTCACAAGGCACAATAACCCCTGGTTGCATATAGGGCACAATAACCCCTATTTTATTTTTCATGTCTTCACATGGCACAATAACCCCTGGATTGCATATAGGGTACAATACCCCCTATCATTTTATTTTTTATGTCTTCACAAGGCACAATAACCCCTGGTTGCATATAGGGCACAATAACCCCTATTTTATTTTTCATGTCTTCACATGGCACAATAACCCCTGGATTGCATATAGGGTACAATACCCCCTATCATTTTATTTTTTATGTCTTCACAAGGCACAATAACCCCTGGTTGCATATAGGGCACAATAACCCCTATTTTATTTTTCATGTCTTCACATGGCACAATAACCCCTGGATTGCATATAGGGTACAATACCCCCTATCATTTTATTTTTTATGTCTTCACAAGGCACAATAACCCCTGGTTGCATATAGGGCACAATAACCCCTATTTTATTTTTCATGTCTTCACATGGCACAATAACCCCTGGATTGCATATAGGGTACAATACCCCCTATCATTTTATTTTTTATGTCTTCACAAGGCACAATAACCCCTGGTTGCATATAGGGCACAATAACCCCTATTTTATTTTTCATGTCTTCACATGGCACAATAACCCCTGGATTGCATATAGGGTACAATACCCCCTATCATTTTATTTTTTATGTCTTCACAAGGCACAATAACCCCTGGTTGCATATAGGGCACAATAACCCCTATTTTATTTTTCATGTCTTCACATGGCACAATAACCCCTGGATTGCATATAGGGTACAATACCCCCTATCATTTTATTTTTTATGTCTTCACAAGGCACAATAACCCCTGGTTGCATATAGGGCACAATAACCCCTATTTTATTTTTCATGTCTTCACATGGCACAATAACCCCTGGATTGCATATAGGGTACAATACCCCCTATCATTTTATTTTTTATGTCTTCACAGGGCACAATAACCCCTGGTTGCATATAGGGCACAATAACCCCTATTCTACTTTTCATGTCTTCACAGGGCACAATAACCCCTGGTTGCATATAGAGCACAATAATCCCTATCACCATTTTTATGTCTTTACAGGGCACAATAACCCCTGGTTGCATATAGGGCACAAAAACCCCTATCATCATTTTTATGTCTTCACAGGGCACAACAACCCCTGGTTGCATATAGGGCACAATAACCCCTATCCTATTTCTCATGTCTTCACAGGGCACAGTAACCCCTGGATTGCAGATAGGGCACAGTAACCCCAATCATTTTTCTTCACAGGGCACAATAACCCCTGGTTGCATATAGAGCACAATAATCCCTATCACCATTTTTATGTCTTTACAGGGCACAATAACCCCTGGTTGCATATAGAGCACAATAATCCCTATCACCATTTTTATGTCTTTACAGGGCACAATAACCCCTGGTTGCATATAGAGCACAATAATCCCTATCACCATTTTTATGTCTTTACAGGGCACAATAACCCCTGGTTGCATATAGAGCACAATAATCCCTATCACCATTTTTATGTCTTTACAGGGCACAATAACCCCTGGTTGCATATAGAGCACAATAATCCCTATCACCATTTTTATGTCTTTACAGGGCACAATAACCCCTGGTTGCATATAGAGCACAATAATCCCTATCACCATTTTTATGTCTTTACAGGGCACAATAACCCCTGGTTGCATATAGAGCACAATAATCCCTATCACCATTTTTATGTCTTTACAGGGCACAATAACCCCTGGTTGCATATAGAGCACAATAATCCCTATCACCATTTTTATGTCTTTACAGGGCACAATAACCCCTGGTTGCATATAGAGCACAATAATCCCTATCACCATTTTTATGTCTTTACAGGGCACAATAACCCCTGGTTGCATATAGAGCACAATAATCCCTATCACCATTTTTATGTCTTTACAGGGCACAATAACCCCTGGTTGCATATAGAGCACAATAATCCCTATCACCATTTTTATGTCTTTACAGGGCACAATAACCCCTGGTTGCATATAGAGCACAATAATCCCTATCACCATTTTTATGTCTTTACAGGGCACAATAACCCCTGGTTGCATATAGAGCACAATAATCCCTATCACCATTTTTATGTCTTTACAGGGCACAATAACCCCTGGTTGCATATAGAGCACAATAATCCCTATCACCATTTTTATGTCTTTACAGGGCACAATAACCCCTGGTTGCATATAGAGCACAATAATCCCTATCACCATTTTTATGTCTTTACAGGGCACAATAACCCCTGGTTGCATATAGAGCACAATAATCCCTATCACCATTTTTATGTCTTTACAGGGCACAATAACCCCTGGTTGCATATAGAGCACAATAATCCCTATCACCATTTTTATGTCTTTACAGGGCACAATAACCCCTGGTTGCATATAGAGCACAATAATCCCTATCACCATTTTTATGTCTTTACAGGGCACAATAACCCCTGGTTGCATATAGAGCACAATAATCCCTATCACCATTTTTATGTCTTTACAGGGCACAATAACCCCTGGTTGCATATAGAGCACAATAATCCCTATCACCATTTTTATGTCTTTACAGGGCACAATAACCCCTGGTTGCATATAGAGCACAATAATCCCTATCACCATTTTTATGTCTTTACAGGGCACAATAACCCCTGGTTGCATATAGAGCACAATAATCCCTATCACCATTTTTATGTCTTTACAGGGCACAATAACCCCTGGTTGCATATAGAGCACAATAATCCCTATCACCATTTTTATGTCTTTACAGGGCACAATAACCCCTGGTTGCATATAGAGCACAATAATCCCTATCACCATTTTTATGTCTTTACAGGGCACAATAACCCCTGGTTGCATATAGAGCACAATAATCCCTATCACCATTTTTATGTCTTTACAGGGCACAATAACCCCTGGTTGCATATAGAGCACAATAATCCCTATCACCATTTTTATGTCTTTACAGGGCACAATAACCCCTGGTTGCATATAGAGCACAATAATCCCTATCACCATTTTTATGTCTTTACAGGGCACAATAACCCCTGGTTGCATATAGAGCACAATAATCCCTATCACCATTTTTATGTCTTTACAGGGCACAATAACCCCTGGTTGCATATAGGGCACAATAACCCCTATCCTATTTCTCATGTCTTCACAGGGCACAGTAACCCCTGGATTGCAGATAGGGCACAGTAACCCCAATCATTTTTCTTCACAGGGCACAATAACCCCTGGTTGCATATAGGGCACAATAACCCCTGGTTGCATATAGGGCACAATAACCCCTATTTTATTTTTTTATGTCTTCAGAGGGCACAATACCCTCTGGGTTGCATATAGGGCACAATAACCCCTATTTTATTTTTCATGTCTTCACAGGGCACAATAACCCCTGATTGCAATTTGGGTACAAAACTCCCTTTTGTCTTATTTATTTTTACATTTTGTAATAGGCTACAAAATATTATTTTTATTATTAGTATAGACTTTTATAGCTTCCATCAATAACTCACAAAATTTCCTAGTGCAAACTAGGCAGAAAATTTTGTTTTGTGTGCAGGTTTCTACATAGTACACAAATTTGCAGTTCAAAAAATAAGAGAATTCATCCTATAAAGAAAATAAGTTTTCAAGAATATCATGCTGAAGAACGTCAGTAGCTGAAGTCAAATCATGAAGTTTCAAGTCTTAAACTCAGAAGTCCAGAGCAAAGTTCGGAATAGATGAACCTACCCAAAGAGGTGAAGCGATATCTGAGAATCCAAAATGAAGACTTAGCACTATCGGAATAGATAGGATTTCATATCTTTCTTTCTGCATTTTGTTTTTTTAATGTAATAGCTGGAGCTACGAACCGGAATCTCGACAAAACCTCACTCGACTACCTAACTCATTAGAACTACGCCTGAATCCTTATCATCTCAACATAGGATAGGTAGTTTTTAAAAGTTAGGACACAGTCAAACCTCTTCTCTACTATAAATTTTTCACATAAATATTTCAATAGAAAATTAGTCACATTGTTCACGTCTTTGCATGAAAAATCTTCATGTTTTCAAGCAAAGAGGAACATACTGTGAACACCTAATTTTATACCAAAATATAAAGAGTCAAACACCAATTTTTAAAAAAGGGTTATATTTAAAATAAATAAAAAATAAATAAATTGTGTAAATTACTTTAATAATAAAAATTATGAATTTATGGTATTTGTTTTAAATCTTCAACTTTTAATTAGTTTAAAAATAATGGTAGAAGAAGAAAAAAAGGGGAGTCCTAAATATTCAAATTACCTTCCCCTTATCCTAATTATTCCCAACTTCCTAACTTATTTTACTAAAAAATCTCATCC
>NC_028641.1:38842289-38849827 GCF_001406875.1 Solanum pennellii
CGGAACGTGACACCCGATCCACTACTATCCTGGTGTCGGAACGTGACACTACGATCCCCTAATACTACGTGTCGGTTCGTGACACCCGAACCCATTAACCTCATTCTTTTAGTTCATCAAGTCTTCTTTTACAACAAGACATCATCATTAACAAAGAGGTTTTAAGGTTTTAGATTCAACAGCCTCATCATGCTAATTCATTACAATAATATAATCACATCATACATGCACAAAATTAAGCATATAAGAGACTTTACATTACTACCCAATACATATCATTCGCTATTAAGAGTTTACTATGAATAGCATAAACCATAACCTACCTCCACCGAAGAATCGCGATCAAACAAGCTATCTTCCCAAAACCTTTGCTTTCCTCTGCGTTCTTCTCTTTCTCTCGTTCGTTTCTCCCTTCTCTCTCCGTTCTTTCTATTTTTCTTATTTTTCAAAACCCTCTTTCTTTTACCCTAATTAGCATATAATTAAGTATAAAAGATGATAAAATACCCCACTATTTGTTTCAAAGTTATCTCCTTTAACCCCCAAGTAATTGAATTATTAACATTAAACCACTAACTTTATAATTATAAGCAGGAATAGTCCAAAACGCCCCATAAAACATTTAACAGAAATCCGACCCAGTCAGGGTTACGCAGCCTGTGACGGCCCGTCGTGCCTGCGACGATCCGTCCTGCTGCTTTCGTCACAAAGTTCAGGGACTAAATTTCACTAAAGGGTCTGTGACGGTCCGTCGTGCCCACGACGTTCCGTCCTGCCATGTCGTCGCGAAGTTCAGAGAGTTGTTCTCAGTACCCAAATTTTCAGAATCTAAGTGTTTTGGAACGAGATCCCCTCGACGGTCCGTCGTGCCCATGACGGTCCGTCGTGGGATCCGTCAATCCAGACAGTTATTGCCAGAATAAACTCTACTGCTCGAAACGACTAAACAGGTCGTTACATATATACATTCATTAATGTATATATATATATATATAGACACAGACAAATACACACAAATGTTAATAAAAATAAACTAAAATAAACGGATTTCAAATAAATTAGTCAGTTTAAAATTAAGTTAAACAATAATTTTGGGTAAATAAAAATTCATTATTAAGTTTAAAAAATATAATATCCAAAATTAAGTCAAGTCATATCAAAGTTAATAAAGCGACCGTGCTAGAACCACGGGATTCGAGGGGTGCCTAACACCTTCCCCTCGGTCAACAGGATTCCTTACCCGAATTTCTAGTTCGCAGACCAATAAAAAATAGAGTCAAATATCCTTTTGATTAGGGATTTTAATAAGGTGACTTGGAACACCAAAACTCAATTCCAAGTGGCGACTCAGAATAATAATTATCCCTTTTCAAAATGTCACTTTAATTGGAAAAACTCTTTTTCTTTCAAAATAAAAATCAAACAAATAAATAATTGAAAAAAAAGGGGCGTGACAGACACTATAGCAGGTGGATCTTATGGGGAATGCCCTTATGCTCAGATTGCTGAAAAATTAGAGAAAATCTCCCGGAATAATAAAGCTTGGAGTACTAGGAAGTCTGATACAGGGAGAAACACCTTCGCAGTACAGTCCACTCACAACCCAGCCACAGATGAGATTCGCGAAGAAATGACTCAGATGAGAACCGAGCTTGGGTTGGTACTAAAACATGTCACTGGGGGTGCAGAAAAGATAAATGCAGTCAACTACTTGCCAAAACCACCGCCACAAAATGATGAGTGCTATTATGAGGAGGACTGCTATGCAGTAAATGAACAGACGGGGGGTTTCCGACCAAGTGCCTAAGGCTCTAATTAGGAGAATTGGCGCCAAGGTCAAGGGAACCAAGGTCGGAACTATGGTAACTACAATCGTGCGGGTCATTATGTCCGAGATGGAAACTACAATCGCGACAACAACTTCAACAGGGGTAACTATGGTAATAGAAACGACAGGAATGGACCCTATGTTCCTCCTCAAAATCGTGAAGTTACTCCTAGGGATGGTGGAGGTAGTATGTCGCAAGTTGAGGATATGTTGCATAAAATGATGAGGAGGTTTGATGCTAGTGATGTGCACAATAAAGAGTTGAGGAATGATTTAGCGGGTATTGGGCAAAAAGTCGATACGCATGCAATATCGATTAAGCAACTTGAGTTACAATTGGCCCAATTATCTGCGACTGTGAACACACGGCAACCCGGCACTCTTCCTAGCAACACTGTCCAAAATCTGAAAAATGATGGACATTGTATGGCAATTACTACTCGCGGTGGCAAGCAAACCATTGACCCACCTATGCCGTCTAATGAGAAAAAGGTGACAAAAGATACTGATAAAGTGGTAGATGTTGATGGTGAATTAGAGGATAACACTATAAAAGATGCTGAAGTGCCTAAAAAGGTAACTCCCATGCCTAGGCCACCACCCCCATTTCCTCAAAGATTATTGAAAAAGATTGAGGATGGTAAATATCGACGTTTTATAACAATGTTGAAGCAACTTTCTATCAATGTCCCTTTGGTAGAAGCTTTAGAACAAATGCCCGGTTACGCCAAGTTTATGAAATATCTGGTCACAAAGAAAAGATCGGTCACTTTTGAGGATGATGATAGAATGCAGCATTGTAGTGCTATTGCTACAAGATCTCTGGTCGAAAAGAAACAAGATCCAGGTGCGTTCACTATTCCTTGTACAATCGGGCTATTACATTTTGTGAAAGCATTATGTTATCGGGGGCAAGCATAACTCTCATGCCCCTCTCGATTTACAAGAAGTTGGGTTTGGGTGATCCAAAGCCCACTGCGATGCGGCTACTGATGGCTGATCAAAAAGTAAATAGGCCTATAAGGATACTCCACGATGTGCTAGTAAAAGTGGAGTCGTTCATATTTCCGGCAGATTTTGTTATTCTTGATTGTGAAGTCGATTTTGAAGTGCCCATTATTCTTGGGAGGCCATTCCTTTCTACGGGAAGAGCCTTAGTAGACATGGAAAAGGGGCAGATGAAATTTCGGTTGAACAATGAGGAAGTGACCTTTAACATTTGTAGGTCCATGAGGCAGAGTGGTGAGCTCCAATCGGTATCTGCTATATCCTACAACATGGGTGAGACATCTGAGACACAAATAGAAGAACGTCTAGGTGTAGAAGCATTAGCGGCAGTGATAATGAATTTTGATAGCGATTGCATTGAAGAGTATGAGTCATTAGTCGCGGCTCTTGACCGAGGTGATGTTCAGTTTAAACCAAATAAATATGAGCTAGTTATGAAGAATCGCGAGTCCCCACCCGCGAAACCATCTATAGAGGAGGCTCCAAAATTAGAACTAAAAGCTCTCCCACCTCATCTCAGGTATGAATTCTTAGGAAATGGTGACACTTTGCCGGTAATCATTGCATCAGACCTAAATGAACAACAAGTTCAGAGTTTGGTGAAGGTGCTAAAAAGGTTCAAAAGAGCTATTAGATGGACTATTGCGGACATTATTGGGATCCCCCCTGGTATTTGATCTTATAAAATCCAACTCATGCCTGATCATAAGCCAAGTATTGAGCACCAGAGACGCTTAAATCCTCCTATGCAAGAGGTCGTTAAGAAGGAAATCATTAAGTGGTTGGATGCCGGAGTAATCTATCCAATCGCCGATAGTAGTTGGGTATGCCCGGTCCAGTGTGTACCTAAGAAAGGGGGAATGACTGTGGTCCCCAAAGAAAAAAATGAACTTGTTCCAATGAGACCGGTTACTGGATGGAGGGTGTGTATGGATTACCGCAAACAAAATTCATGGACTGAAAAGACCACTTTCCTATGCCCTTCATGGATAAGATGTTGGATAGACTTGCCGGAAAAGGGTAGTACTGTTTTCTTGATGGATATTCGGGGTATAATCAAATTTTGTATTGCACCAGAAGATCAAGAGAAAACCACTTTTACTTGTCCATATGGGACCTTTGCGTTCAGAAGAATGCCGTTTGGGTTGTGCAATGCACCCGCAACATTTCAGAGATGTATGATGTCGATATTTTCTGACATGGTGGAGGATACTATAGAAGTCTTTATGGATGATTTTTCTGTAGTTGGTGATTCATTCGAGCGGTGTTTGAACAATTTATCTGAGGTCCTTAAGAGATGTGAAGACTGCAATTTAGTACTAAACTGGGAAAAGTGTCATTTCATGGTGAAAGAGGGTATTGTGTTGGGTCATCGCATTTCAGAAAAGGGCATAGAGGTTGATCGAGCTAAAGTCGAGGTAATAGAGAGACTTCCCCCACCGATCTCTGTGAAAGGTGTGAGAAGCTTTCTTGGGCATGCAGGTTTCTACCGGAGATTCATCAAAGACTTTTCAAAGATTGCACACCCATTGTGCAAACTGCTGGAGAAAGATTGTAAATTTTGTTTTGATGAATCTTGTCTTAAGGCATTCAGTGAGCTAAAGGAAAAATTGGTGTCTGCGCCTATCATTATTTCTCCGGATTGGAACAGTCCATTTGAGGTGATGTGCGATGCTAGTGGGGTGGCTCTTGGTGTAGTACTGGGACAGAGGAAAAACAAAATCCTTCACCCCATCTACTATGCTAGTAAAGCCCTAAATGAAGCTCAGAAGAACTACACAGTGACTGAGCAAGAACTCCTTGCAGTAGTTTTTGCTTTTGAGAAATTTCGCTCCTATTTGCTAGGTACTAGAGTTATAGTGCATACTGACCACTCAGCATTGAGATATTTGATGGCAAAGAAGGATGCGAAACCTAGGCTGATTCGTTGGGTATTACTGCTACAAGAATTTGACTTTGAACTGATGGATAGAAAAGGAACTGAAAATCAAGTTGTTGATCACTTGTCTCGTCTAGAGGATGAAGCTATGAGAAAGTTAGGGGATAAGACTAACATTGATGATACTTTCCCCGATGAGCATGTATTGGCTACTTCACAAGACTTGATCCCATGGTTTGCAGATTTTGCGAACTATCTGGCTAGTGATATTGTTCCATCAGACTTGTCCTTTCATCAAAAAAAAAAGTTCATGTACGATGTGAAGAAGTTCTTTTGGGATGAACCATACTTGTATAGGAGTTGTGCCGACGGGCTTATTCGGCGTTGTGTGCCAGAATGTGAGATGTTGAGCGTGTTGAAGGCATGCCACTCCTCACCCGTTGGTGGACATCACAGTGGTATCCGAACCGCTCATAAGATATTACAATGTGGTTACCATTGGCCAACTCTTCATAAAGATGCTCATGAGTTTGCTAAAGCATGTGACAGATGCCAACGATATGGCGGCATTTCAAGAAAGCAAGAGCTCCCTCTAAACCCCATTCTTGTGATTGAGTTGTTTGATGTTTGGGGTATTGACTTTATGGGCCCTTTTGTGAGTTCTCATGGAATGAAGTACATTCTAGTAGGAGTTGATTATGTATTTAAATGGGTCGAAGCCATCGCCCTCGCAAACAATGAAGGGAATAGTGTCACTGCATTCTTGAAAAAGAATATATTCTCTCGTTTTGGCACCCCAAGGGCCATTATTAGTTATGGGTGCTCCCACTTCTGCAATAGATTGTTCAAGGGGTTATTGGAGAAATATGGGGT
This sequence comes from Solanum pennellii, assembly GCF_001406875.1. Classification (NCBI taxonomy): domain Eukaryota; kingdom Viridiplantae; phylum Streptophyta; class Magnoliopsida; order Solanales; family Solanaceae; genus Solanum; species Solanum pennellii. Next base: position 38,847,878 of record NC_028641.1, read on the forward strand.
TCGCAATAATGTGGCCACTCCTTACCACCCTCAAACTAGTGGGCAAGTTGAAGTGTCGAATCGGGAGATCAAACAGATATTGTCCAAAACAGTGAACGCTAGTAGAACGGATTGGTCAAGGAGGCTTGATGATGCTCTTTGGGCCTACCGGACAGCATATAAGACTCCCATAGGTATGTCTCCATACCAACTTGTATATGGGAAAGCTTGTCATCTTCCGGTTGAGTTAGAGCATAAAGCCATGTGGGCTATGAAGAAGTTGAAAATGGATTGGAGCGAAGCTGCAGAACAACGGTTAAATGGGTTGAATGAACTCGATGAATTTCGCCTGAAAGCCTATGAAAGCTCATCCCTATACAAAGAAAAGATGAAGAAGTACCATGACAACAAAATTAAAAAACGAGAGTTTATGGTCGGGGATTTGGTGCTTTTATTTAATTCCAGGTTGCGTTTGTTTCCGGGCAAGCTCAAGTCCAAATGGACTGGTCCTTACTTGGTTACCCAACTATTCCCTCATGGAGCAGTTGAGTTGGAAACTAAGGAGGGTGTGCGGTTCAAGGTGAATGGACAGCGCATAAAAATCTATTTTGAGCATGCTGAATCGGCGAATGAAGTGATTGAGGCATACCATCTTGATGAAGTCTGAGTAATCAAGTGTCCCCAGTCGTGCCGCGACATTAAATCAGGCGCTTGTTGGGAGGCAACCCAATACTTAGAGTCTTTTTAGTAATGGCAGCATTTTTATACTAATGGGTTTTTAAATTTGCAGGCACATCACCAGGAAATTCTGCAGAAAATTACTCTGCAGCAGTCACTGACGGATACAGCGACGGACCGTTGCGCCTGCGACGGACCATCGTATGCCTCCGTCGTACCAGGTACGTCTTTCTATTATTTTCAAACTAGGGAACACACGACGGAACCAACGACGGCTCGTCACAACTGCGACGGACCGTCGTCGGGGAATGGTCGCGTGATTAATGAGGCGTACCCGACCCGACCCGGTTGGAGTTTATTATAAAATTTCACAATTTAAACTCCCCAACCCCTCATTTCACCCCCATTCCTTCATTATTCCTCCCATTACCCTCTCTTTTAAACTTTCACCATCTCTCCTTCTATCAACCGATCATTGTTCCCCCACAATTCTCCAAAGCCCTATAAGTTATAACCTACTAGTCGGAGTTGCTGCTGTGGGTGTCTTCCTGGTCACCGAGTACTTTCCCATCTTGTTTTTCTCGAAATCTAAGGTATGTGTCTCTAATTTCTACTCATTTATCCTGCATTTTTGCTTATTAATTAGTATTAGCTTAGTTCTTTGTGATATATTCGTTTCTTTTATATAAGATTCTGCCTAATCTAGGTTAAGAATGTTCGAAATGTCCGTGTTTACAACCCTAGACATAGGTGCTTTTGCATTTCTAGTTTCCTAGGTAGTTGGGATTAGACAAATGTAGGTCCAAAACACTACAATTTGGATTTGGGTTCATCGGGGATGCATGAGGTGCCCCCAGTTCTGTCACTGATCTATAGAACGAGACCCCGATGACGGACCGTCGTACCCACGATGGACCGTCGTAGGGTCCGTTCCAAAAGGCCTAACACCCCACTATCCATTTTTTCCCAAGTGTCCTTCAACGGACACATGTGACGGACCGTCATACCCACGACGGTCCGTCCTGCACAACCGTTCTGGTTGTCAGAGACCCTCTTTCTGAGGGTCTCTCACTTTTTCTAAGTGTCCTTCAACGGACACATGTGACGGACCGTCGTACCCACGACGCCCCATCCTGCATGACCCATATGACGGTCAGAGACCCCTCTTATAAGGGTCTCTCACTTTTTCCAAGTGTCATTCAACGGACACATGTGACGGACCGTCGTACCCACGACGGCCCGTCCTGCATGACCTTTATGACGGTCAGAGACCCCTCTCCTAAGGGTCTCTCA
>NC_028641.1:38849863-38852454 GCF_001406875.1 Solanum pennellii
CCACGACGGTCCGTCCTGCATGACCGTTATGACGGTCAGAGACCCCTCTCCTAAGGGTCTCTCTTTTTTTTTCTAAGTGTCCTCTGACGGACACCTATGACGGATCGTCGTACCTATGACGGTCCATCCTGCACATACCGTCATACTAGTCAGAGACTCTCCTTCAGGGTTCTCCACATATACATAGTCTAAGTAAGACACGACGGACCCCATGAAGGTCCGTCATAGTCACGACGAGCCGTCACTAGGCCCGTCGTGTATCACTGTGACCATAGAAATGACATACTGTTTTAATTTTTTCGTGTGGTTTTGCTTGTCTTTTTTGCCACTTCTCGTACTAATATTGATCCTTTACAGGTACTATCTACTATGGCACCCAAGCAAGATCGAATCTATGCACACGGGCGATCGAAGTCTGTCGCCCCGTCTGCCCGCATGGTCGTTGGCTCTGATGATGAGCGTGACCCCGAGTACTTGCCCCCAGGCACTTCCACCCCTTCCCGTGCTGCACGTGCTCCCAGAGCCACACCCAAAAAGGTGGCGTCCGGCGTAGTCACTGCCTCCCAGTCTGATGAGGAGCGCACACTGACCGGCACACCCTCTGGGTCAGCCACAAATGAAGAAGGAGCGTCTGGCTCCTTAGGAGTATCCTGGTCGGAGGAAGCCTCAGGCTCTGCTGAGGTTCCCGCACCCGCCACCGCTGCAGCGTCGGCCTTGTCTGATGAGGCTGACAGTTCGGAATCCACATCAGGTTCACCAGCTCAGGCCCCCACACCAGCCACTGACCAGCCCAACCGGTGGTGTGTCGACGGGCAATTTCAAGTCTACTCCGACGCCAAGTTCCTGACTGATAAAGGAGTGCTGACTCGAACACTCACCTTGGAGCGGCGGGTCCTTACAGGGAGTCTCCCGACGATGCCTGAGATCCACAATCTCTTCACCAGGCATCGCCTGGAGTGGACAGCACGTTCGTTGGTCCGTTACAACGAAGAAACGGTCCGAGAGTTCTATGCACCCTACGTAGCGACTCTCCGATCACAGATAGATAGGTGGGCTGCCCCCGCCAAACAGGCCCCACTGGAGCAGGTCCGAGTACGGGGCGTGCAGGTTGACATTTCCCTGCCTGCCATCCGCCGGCTTCTATACGGCGAGGGTGTTGATGCTACTCGGACCCCTCTCACTGCCGAGTTTGACTACCACTGGCAGATTGTTAAAGATGGCCAGTTACTGCGCGAGCCATCGCTGAGAGAGACCACCAAGAGGTGGATGGCCTTGCACCTGTCAGTTGATGGAGAGGGTGCCGATTGGGTGACTAAGCCAAAGGGGGCCATCAAGAAGGCCAACCTCAATTTCACGGCGAAGTTCTTGTGGCTGATTGTCCGCCACTGCCTTTCCCCCACAGCCGCTGATAATATCGTTACATGGGATCGAGCAGTGTTGATGGCGGCGATGATTGCTGGGTTCGAGGTGGATTTGACGTGGCTTCTATAGGCAGTCATGCACAAGAGGGCTTTCAAGGTCACTACTACTTACCCTTTCCCGTGCATGATCTTTTCTCTCTGCAGGTCCGCAGGTGTGCCTATATGGCATGTAGATCAGCTCAAGACTCCGCAGGGCACTGTTGACGTCGGCCTAATCAGAGATGAGGCCAATGAGTTGGCTCCGCGCAGAGGGCCCCGTCCAGAGCTGCCCCCACTTGCTGATGATCTTGCTGATACGGTAGCCCAGGCCCGCACAGCTACACAGGCGGCGTCCACTAACACTACCCCGGTCGAGTCTATCCCGGGTAGTAGCACTACCCCGAGTTCCTCTCGCACAGCCCCTCTACCACCGCTGGTCTCGCTTGCTAGGGTTCAAAAATTAGAGGCGCAAATGGCTACACTTCTGCATCATATCCATCCGTGGATGCAGAAGTCTATTACTGAGTCAGAAGAGCGCCTAGAGCGGAAAATGGTCCAGTTTACAGAGCGGAAGATCGCTGAGGTTCACCAGCGCTTGGACGCCTTTCAGTTGAGGGTGCTAGCCCGGCCAGCCACTCCAGTGGATGTGTCGACTCTTCAGGCTGCGGTCGACAGCCTTCGCACAGATATTGACATGATCTTAGAGGCTAGGGTGCCGGAGTCTGAGGCCCCTTCTGTCGAGCCTGCTGAAGACACAGTGTTGGCGGCCTTATTTGCCACTTCAGAGATTCCACCATCTCCCCCTCGAGAGCATGCCAAGAGGCGTAGGGGTCGAGCAGAGGACGATGCGCGAGCACGGAAGAAGAAGCGCCGAGAGATGGAGGTTGCGAGGAGAGCCTCACTTGCTGAGAAGGAGGCGCACCAGATGAGAGCATCAGAGTTGGCGGTTGGGGCGTCTAGCTCTCGAACTGTGGAGATAGCAGGAGGCACTACTGATGGTGCAATTGTTGCTGAGGACACCACTGATGGTGTCCAGATTGCAGAGGACGTGGGTTCCGGGGAACCGGACCCACCAGCTTGCTGATCGACGGCGCTTTGCGCCACAGGTTTGCTTCACCTACAACTCTATTATTTAAATTTTTATGCATTGGGGACAATTGCATGTTTTTTTTGTTGGGGGTTGGGTAAATG
>NC_028641.1:38853923-38854240 GCF_001406875.1 Solanum pennellii
TTCTAGCCTAAATAAAAGAAACCAAATGAAATTTATCCTTCTTTGATCCAAATGATCTGAGCTTAAATTAGACCTTTCTTTTTCACCCCAACTAATCTTTTCTGGGAACAATGTGTTGGCCCTGGTCGCTCCTTGGACATGTGCACCTCAGCTTATGCTAAAAGCATAAGTTGAGGGTGGCTAATGCAGTAAACAACCTTCGAAATGGCCCTGACCCAACTTTGGGTATTTTGTACCTTGACTCATGGCAAAGCCATGAGTTAAGGGTGGCTATTATGAGGAATGCTCTGGAAAGTGGGGTTGAAAGAACAAAGAGA
>NC_028641.1:38854945-38856782 GCF_001406875.1 Solanum pennellii
ATAATTCTTTCGCTTAGAAGTCTTTTTAACGGATGGTCAACGTTAGAACTCGCCTTAATGCTACTTGCCGGACCAAGGAGGTAGATAATAGGAAAAGAATTATCAACATAGATTTAGTATATACTATCTAATAGGCTAGTATTGATTGATACGAGGTAATGACTTAGTCAAATATCGAATACGATGTTTATTGTGAGGTAAAGATAAGGGTTAGGAAAGCAACACACGTAGCCGGACCAAGGTGCGGAGGGAGATTTCTAGATGCCGGACCAAGGATTTAGAAATACATAACTTATCACTTTGCATGCAAGATACTAGCAAAGAATTGTTATAGTTAGAATTATCAAGTTATGAACCTGTGGGGAACACATAAACCCTAGTTACTTTGATTAATTGATTAAAATCCAACATTCAAAGCTGTTAAGTGTCTCTTTCAATTTACGTAGTTATTTTAGTTCATTTAGAAATAGAAACCCCCCTTTTATTGTTTTTACTTTCCAAGGAAGTCATTGACCAAACAATAGTAATAACAGGTTGAAGTTAAGTCTAGACTATTTTCCTCGTTGGAATGATCCCAACCTCACAGTTGGGTTATTTACTTGACACGACCGCTTTACTTCTTATCTGAGAATAAGTTTGAGCGTCTCAGTTACCCTCATAAACTCAAGAAGTGAAATCACCGGTAACCTCCTTGCTAACCTGTTAACATTATTCAATGACTCCGCGATGTTTGAAGTCATGGTCCATGTGCTCTTACAATTCGAGTAAGCTTTTGACCATTTGCTATAACTAATATCAAACAAGTATGGTCGTATGCGCGTATCTATCTGATCTATTCTTCCCATAATTGTCTCACACTGTTGTTTTGTATAAGGTTTTGCCAATGAAAAGAACAAAATCTTCAAATCTTCAGTATTTCTATTGAAATTCTTCAACACATTGACTGACAGAAGCCATATGCATGCATACTGTTCTGATTCAGGATATACATTAGCAGTCCCTTTCCATATGCTTTCATTTCGGTCTGACATAAAACACATATTTTGTCTAACTCCATATGCTTCTTTAAACTGCTCAAAGCTTTAAGTCCATGAAGCATCATTTTCAGAATCTACTATCGCATACGCCAAAAAAAGTATATGACCAGCTCATTATTTTAAAAAAAAATATCACAAAAATCAGAAATACAATTTATATATTTTTTTCATTATATGATATAATCAGAAAATTAAATAGGATAAAAATTTATCTCCCGGATCCATTGTGCTGGCAGTTAAAATTGTACCACCATATGAACATTTTAATCCCGCACCATCAACAACTACAATTGGCCTACAATATTCTCAACCTCTAATACAAGCTTCTAACGCAACAAATGCGTATAAAAATGTATCACCTTCTTTCCTTTTAATTTTCAAAACAGATCCTGGATATGTTTGCTCCAAAATGTAAAAATAAGCTGTAAATAACAGTCCAATTTATACAAAAAAATATACATATTTTATACATAAAGAATACACGAAAACATAACAGTCCAATTCAATGAGTAATCTTTAAATTTATTCTTATTTCGAAATTACCAGGTAATTTTGCATAGGACTCTGCTGGATCCCCGCGCACCAACTTTACTGCTTTTTCTTTAGCTCTCCATGCCTGTATGTACGTCAACAAAACGCCATGCAATTTGTCACGACCCAAAACGGGTCGCGAGTGGCACCCACACTTATCCTACTATGTGAGCGAACCAACCAATCTAAACCCCAACATTTCTACCATAATAAAACATAAAATAATGCGGAAGACTTAAAACTCATTAACGGAATCAATTAATAACTTC
>NC_028641.1:38861887-38868383 GCF_001406875.1 Solanum pennellii
GGAGCACCCCAAGGGGATGCACTTGGTCTAATAAAGCCTTTTCCTAACAATTCTTGAAGTTGGGCCTTTAACTCCCTTAACTCTACTGGAGCCATTCTATAAGGGGGTATGGAAATGGGACGAGTACCCGGCTCCAGATCAATGCAAAAGTCAATATCTCTATCCGGTGGCATACCAGGAAGGTCTGCAGGAAACACATCCAGAAACTCACGGACTATCCGGTGACATACCAGGAAGGTCTGCAGGTCCGTCACAAAGTTCAGAGAGTTAATTCTGTGGAAAGATTTGTGACGGTCCGTCGTGCCAACGACGGTCCGTCCTGCCATTCCGTCGTGAAGTTCAGAGAGTCGATCCAGTACCCAAATTTTCAGAATCTAAGTGTTTTGGAACGAGACCCCCTCGATGGTCCGTCGTGCCCACGACGGTCCGTCGTGGGATCCGTCGACCCTGACAGTTATTTACCAGAATAAACTCTACTGCTCAAAACGACTAAACAGGTCGTTACACAATTTCAACATATCATCAACTATATCTTTTGGAGTATATACCTTAGATGGATCAATATACTTCTCCATTATCAAGACAGCTACAACGTCAGTTATCCCCTGACGTCTGGAATAAACTCTTTCTCTAACAGAACAAGTGTGCATCGCAATATATTTCGTAACTTTGAATAAATTTGATTTATTCAAACTAGATGCCCTCATCATCCAAGAACACATTTTAGAAATACAATTCAGGTGATAACTGTTTCAAAATTAAAAAAATATACATTACAATTATATATAGTGAAATAAAAAAAATGAAAAAATTAAAATTTTTTTGCTCACTTACTTATATGCATTACAACGCGCAACACGAAAACTGAATTTTTCATCAAGTCCAACATGCCTCATAACGTCCATAAGGGTTTCTTTATTATTAGAAATCTGATTATCAGCTACAAAAAGGTTGGAATGTTCACATATTATATCATTATCTATTTCACTATTATCATTGACAACTCCGTCTAAATTCATTCCGATCAAACGAATAGAATTGTTGGAGTACAAATCAATGTTAGTCTATGATAATCTAACATCAAAACTTATTCTATCAGTAATTATAACTCCATGACCTTCGTTATACTTCTCACGATCTTTCAAAGTGATGCATAATGGATATTTTGTAAAGAAATCCAAATTCACCCTTATCTGATCTAGAAAAACATTTACCCCAACATCATTATGAATTTTAATAGGTGGACACATTTCGCTAACAATATATTTTATCTCAACTGAATTTATATTTTCTTCTATATTAAGTTGAGTTACTATAGCGTAACTAAACCAATATAAAGAGTAGAAGTATCATATAGGATGCCCTCATTCTCAAAGTCGACGTTATTTTCCTGTTTCACAACATTAAAATTACATTTAGTGCACCACATAATAAAATTATAAAATTACTCATACACAATTTATATATAATTCACTGATATATACAACAAAAAAATCCAGTTTCATACACAATTAATCCAATGTCTATACACAATTCATATATATGTAACATATCAATTATAAAAAATTAATTCATACACAAATACTATATAGTTAACTGATACATACAATCTAAAATGCACTTTCATACACAATTTATACAATTTATCAAAAATTTAATGCACAATTAATCCAAACTTTATACAAAATTCATAAATATATAACAAATCAATCACTGATATATACAATAAAAAAATGGGCTTTCATACATATTTCATACAATATATTGATACATTACATACATAAATAATAGAGTTTTCATATTTCATCAATATACAAAATTTTATCACCTGACAATTTAAATATAATATGGAGTGGCTTTTACCAAAAATTCACATTTCATACAACGTTCAAACAATATTAATACAAATTGTCAGACTTTGTTCATATTTTTTTCACAATAAAACTGCACAATGATTCAAAATCTGTAATTTTTTGTATTTTCTTCAGTAATCAATTATCACACCAATCTTCATTTTAATTACACATCAGAAGAAAATTACTATTACTTAATATTTTTTATACTATCAGAAAAACATCGTAATTGTATCACAAAAAATACATCATATCAGCATCTGCAATATAACAGAAATTTAAAAAAACGACATATTCCATACATGACAACAAAAAAATATATATAATTACAACCAATAAAATTTATACTTAAAACATAAAAAATCATAAATAAAAACTAACCTGATGAATTTCACTTGCCACCATGTTTAATTAATATTGACACAATGTTCTCCATCAAATTAAATCTAATCGTTTTCAACGTCAAATTTTAAGAATTTCAAAAAAAAATAAGAAAAAATATATCAATATTCAAATATCGGAATAATCCTCACTTTCTGAAAAAAATCAAGGAATGCACGTTTAAGGAAAGAAAATAACATTTTAGAGTTTTTTAAGGATTAAAATCATATCTTATTAGCATTTAAAACTAATTGAGACATGCATATTAGTTATCAGTAATTAATAATAACTAATTTCACGCACATTATCTAATATTAATTTATCCTTTTTTTACTATCTAATTTTAAAAATTTAAAATTAACATTATTTTCTTTTTAAAAAATGCTATAACTTGATATATTAAATGTTATACAATGAAAATCAAACTCTTATGCCATAACTTGAGAATATGACTACATAAGATGTTATATACCTAATTTACACGTTTGAAAAAGCAAAAATCTACAATTTTACAAGTTATGCTTAAGTTATGAGTTTTGGGTCAACTTTAAATGACCATAACTTTTAGTACATTATGAGGTAGATGGCCTATACTATATCAAATGAAAGGTCTTGGAATCTTGTTTCCAACCCTACAAAGTTTGCTAATTGTTGAGCTCGAATGAGAGGGATATTGCTTGTTTGAAGTCGGATTGTCAATTTAAGAAAAGTTACCCAAATTTAAGAGCAGTATTTTGGTTTTTTTCTTACCCTATCAGATTTATTTCGTTTATAGTAATTAATTAGGGGTTTAAACTGAATTGGTTCAGTTTACGCAATTAATAATCACGTTTGGATTCTTAGAAAAGAGTTCAAGAAGAGAAAAGAGGAGAAAGATCAAGATTTCGTCAAGTTCTTGAGGTTTCGTTGCGGATTTCACTAAGTATTGATCCCTAGATAGGTATGTGAGTTCACATAGCATTGGGTTCGTTTACCCACTAAGCAATCGTGTTATTTTCAGTGTTATTTCGTCCTAGAAAGTTGAAAGTTTGATGATCTTGATAAGTGTTCTAGAATTACTTTCATTCTTGAATTGGAATGAGATTGATGAGTTCTTGAGAAAACCTTGTTGATTAAAAGAGTGGATTTTGAGTAGATTCTTCTGTACATGAATTGAGTAATTCAATTCAAGAGAAGTTAAGAAAAATAATGGAAGCTAGTTGAATTAAGGTCAGAAAACAAGTTTTAAAATCGTGGGGAACACCTGGGGGGTGTCTGGCGCGGCACGCCCCAGATGCAGTTGAGGGGCTAGGGCGGCGCGCCAAAATAGCGCCATTTTACGGTCTCTAAAATTTTAAGATTTTTATTTTTAAATTTATACAAATTTTTTTTATAGACTTAAATATATGGGATGACCCAACATTAAGATTTTCTAAATAGTAAATATTATCATTTAAAACAAATAAAAGAAATAACTAATTAGTAAAGAAATCAATTTAATTAAATTGAGTTGAAGGGTATTCTTAGACCAAAAGATGGAAGGAGGGGTATTTTTGAATAAAAAACAAAGGTAAGAGATAATTTTAGACTAAAAGAATAAAGGACAGTATTTTTGAGCCATTTCCAATCGGTTTGAGGTTTTGTGCCCATTACAATAAAATTTGTACTTATTGTGTATATATAATGCATAATCTACTTGTGCTTAGTCAAAATGTTCTATCATTGTAATTTAACAAAATCTTATTTCGTTTTAACCTATCAAATACAAATGTAAATATAAATGAAATTCAACATTTGTATGATGATCGGTGATCCCGTAAAAATCTTTAAAAACTTTTTCTTATGAATTTCCTTATAATTTTTTTGCATTTATGTAAAAAATTTAAAATACAACAAGAAGGAAAATACAAAAAGGAAAAATATTTTAACTTCCCATTATTTGTTGAGGGTGGGTGGGGCGTACTGACCTGTTGGAGGAAAATAGAAAAACATGAAGTAATAAATATAAAAATTTATAATGATAGATATGTACTAAATTATGAAAATTAAATGTAAATATATCATTCACACCTACAATAATAAAACATAAAAATATTGGTCAACCAAGAGTGTATATTGATTCAAGGGAAGAAAATGTTTTTTAGTTTTTTTTTTTGGAAAATAAGTCAATTTAGTACTTATTGTATATTTTTAAATTGGAAAATAAATTTTAAAAAATATCACACTAAAATATTTGCATGTAGACTAATGAATAATGAACTTGGAATGAAATTAATTATTTCTACTATTTTTTTTAAAAAAATCATTTTTTCCATTCAAGTAATATATGTACAATTTATTTACTAAAACAACTCAAAAGTCATGTAAATTCATTACTAGACCAAATGTATCACTTGAGAAATTGCTATATAAATCAGTCTCCCTCTTTCTTTTTTACTCACTAAATCTTCTCTAATTATAAAATATTTCTTCTATATTTTCAGATTAAATTCCGTTTATATATTTTCATATGATAGAGAAAACAAATGGGGGTGCAGGTATAATGATGACAATGACGGTTATCCGAACTGAGATTCGATATAGGGGTATGAGGAAGAGGCCATGGAAGCTGTACGAAGCTGTTATTACAAACCCCATTCAAAAGGTACGTGTCTGGCTAGGAACCTTTGATACAAAAGAATAAGTAACAAGAGCATATGATAAGGTCGGCGAGGATATATCACGGTCCTAAAGCCAAACTTAATTTCCTGACGTTAGATAAGGATAACCTAGAAAATCCTCATAAAAATGAGGAGCATGTCAATCATGAGCTCAATCTTGAACTCACCCTTGCTCTGCCAGAGAGCAAGTGAAATTTTATTGATCCATTCAGTTATTTCAAGAAATAGTCTCATTTCTATTTTTGAATTTTAGAAGAACAAAAAAATACAAAATCATTTTCTTATATCTCCTCAAGATCATTGAAGAAATTTTTTTTATTAATTTAGAAACTTAATTATCTCATGCTTGTTGTATAATTTGTCTTCTTTTTTCCTTTTTTGAATTCAGCTAAATGTATTTTTATTTGGTTGCATAATTGGATCGGCAATAGAAAATATGGCGGAGTTAAAATTGAAAGCTCGGACTAGTAGAATAAAATCACTATGAGATTGGATTAGTTAAGAAAATAAAGTCCTCCTAGGGTTTAGTTTTGTTTTTGTAAGAAGTACGATACTAGTTAGTTTTATGACCTTTAGATATTTCAATTTATTAATTATTCTAACTTATAATATTTTTTTTATGCAATTTCTAAATATATAAATAGTCTTTCAAATAATTTAAATATTATATGTTTGAATTCACCATTATAATAAAGAAGTTAGATCAAAATTTAAATTATATCTTTTAAATTGAAATAACGACTAAAGAACAAGTCATCACTATAAAATCTTAGAAAATTGTAAAAAAAATTAGATTGCACTAGTTGACATAGAAACTGTAACGACCTGTTTAGTCGTTTTAAGCAGCAGATTTTATTTCTGGAAAAACTGTCTGAGACGACGGACCGTCGTGGGGGTCTCGTTCCAAAACACTTAGAATTCTGAAATTTGGGTGCTGAAATCGACTCTCTGAACTTCGTAACGGAATGGCAGGACGGACCGTCGTGGGCACGACGGACCGTCACACATCTTCCACAGAAATTAACTCTCTGAACTTTGTGATGGACGTGCAGGACGGACCGTCACAGCTGTGACGGACCGTCACAGGCTGCGTGACCCTGGCTGGGTCGGATTTCTGTTAAATATTTTAAGGGGCGTTTTGGAGTATTCCTGCTATAATTATAAATTTAGTGGGTTAATGTTAATAAGTCTAATTACTTGGGGGTTAAAAGAGGTAACCTTGAGTTAATTAGTGGGTTATTATTGCCACCTTTTATACTTAATTATATGCTAATTAGGGTAAAAGAAAGAGGGTTTGAATAAGAAAAATAGAAAGAACAAAGAGAGAGAGAGGATCGAACGAGAAAGAGGAGAAACGAAGAGGAAACAAAGCTTTGGGGAATTTGCTTGCTTGATCAAAATTCTTCGGTGGAGGTAGGTTACGGTTTTTATACTATTCGTATTAAACTCTTAATAGCGAATGATATGTGTTGGGTTGTATTGTAAAGTCTTCTATATGCTTAATTGTATGCTTGGATGAATGTGATAATATAATTGTGATGAAATAAGCATGATGAAGCTATTGAATCCCAAATCATGAAAACCCCTTGTTAATGATGATGCCTTGGTATAAAAGAAGGCTTG
>NC_028641.1:38869439-38898910 GCF_001406875.1 Solanum pennellii
TCCTCATGTCTTGATGCCTTGAAGTTCCGGCATGGACTAGCTTTTGTTTATTTTAGCTTCTTAGAATACTCTTAGTTTAGTAATTTGATCATAGATGTTCTTGTGGTGATGACTTCCAGATTTTGGGGAATAATAGATGTTGAATTTTAGAAGTTATTGAATTGGTTTTTATTAATGAGTTTAAGTCTACCGCATTACTTTCTGTTGATATTATATTGAAATGTTAGGGTTTAGATTGGTTGGTTCGCTCACATAGTAGGTTAAGTGTGGGTGCCAGTCGCGGCCCGTTTTGGGTCGTGACAGAAACATAGGTGTTTTTTTTATTATCGTATCATTTTGTTGCATTAGTGTTTGTAATATAGATGATAGTGTCTACTGGATTGTAATTGTTCACTTCTCACCAATCGAATAGAAAGATGCTCCCTTCGATTCATTTTATTGTTGTTTCTTTATTTGATATTAAGTGAATTTGTAAGGCCATGTACATCTATTAAGAAAAATATTTAAGTATATAATTTGAATTATGTTTTTCATGATTGTTCTTATGAAATCATAAATATAACTTTGCAAATAGAGCAGTTTATCTCCTAATAATTATAAAACCTCTTTAAAGGAAAGAGTGGATATGGGGAAAATCAATTATCCATCTTCAACTCTGAGCAATTAAATTATCATGAAGAATGAAAAAAACTCAAATTTTCACTTAAGTTGACTAAATTATGAATCGTCGATTTTAAGCGAGGAATACAAGTAAAATTTATTGGAGAGAGTAGATGTATTAACTGAAATTTTGAAATTATTTGACTTAAATTTTCTTCTACACATAAAGGTATTAATGAGACTTAACCAATCTTTCTTCCAAAATATTGTTTTAGGACTTGCTATCCACACTAAATTCTTTTTGAAAAAATTCAACTCGCCCCGCCTTACACCTAATTAAAAGCTTAATTAATTAGAGAAAAAATTGACCAAATTATTGATAAAAATAAAATTGATTGGAGGGAGTAGATGTATTAATTTAATTTTTGAGAATACAAGTAAAATGGATTGGAGTGAGTAGATCTATTAATTGAATTTTTGAGAGTATTTGACTTTTTCTTCTTAAAATATAGGTATTCTTTGGTATTTCAGTGTGATTTAAGCAATCTTTCTTCAAAAATATTGTCATGGGACCTGCAATTCGTACTAATTTGATTAAAATGAAATTCACCTCGCCCCCACCTTGCACCTACATAAAATCCAAATCCGCCAACCCCCATGCCATCACCCCAAGTCTTTTTATGATTTAAATGTAAGTGAATTGAACGGGTCACATATCTTTGTTTTCTTTCTTATTACTTAATTAGTTTGATTAAAATATTATTACAACGTACTTTCAATAATATTAAATGTAACTTATCATGCTTCTATGTAATAAATAAATAGATCAGATCGAACTTCATAGATTTGGACAATTTATGTGTATTGAATATATGTTTATTATTGATTATTAGTTATGTTTGTACTGCTTACTTGAAATATACGTCATTAATATAAAGTTGTTTATGATATATATATCTTTGATGTCAGATTAATTAAATCAGAATTTTTATAAAAGACAGATAAATAATGCAACAAAGAAGACATAATTAAGTTTTTACAATAATACAACATTAATGTTATCATGATGAGATATGAACAAAGATTTATGTATTAGTATTGTTTTTTTAATTAAAAAAAAAGTTAAAAGGGAAGTTAAACAACCCACAAGGTAGTGGGGTTTAACTTATGGCTAAAGGGAATCATGGAGAGAAATTAGAAATGCACTCTAGTCGTTATTTTTTTTATATAGGATGTAGTATTTTGCATCAAAAGAGAAAAATATTACCTAGGTACTCAAAATAAAAGGTTCATAGTGCCATTCGATATTATGAGGGAGAAAAATAGAATTATCACCTTGTAGAATGATGTAAAAAATGTTCTGTTAAGAAACTTTTAAAACTTCATTGAAGTGAAAGGAAATTAATAGTTAATAATCGGTCATGATTGGATGGTCAAGAGATAAAAATTAATGTCTAAATCAAACTCTGCATTCTGGTGTTGGAGGAACTGAAAAATTCGATCGCAAGTATGTCTACCAAGAAAGTTGACCAAAGTCAAACCTTAAGGAAAAATTAAAGTCTTAAATGCCTAATCACGACTCCAAACGAAAGCCTCAAAACCTGGATTGATCATCACACTTGACCAAAATGTAACAACCCACTTAGAATGAATTAGAAATAGAAAGAACTAAATTGGAAAGAGAAAATTCTATGATTTTGCAAGTTAAGCTTAAGTTATGAGCTTTGGATCAAACTTCAAACGATCATAACTTTTAGTACAAGATCATTTAGGTGGGATATACTATATCATATGAAAGGTCTTGGAATCCTCTTTCAAGCCCCACCGCTTTGCTCATTATCAAGCTCGTATGAGGGAGACATACTCATTGGAATTCAGGTTGTCTATTTAAGGAAATTTACCCGGATTTAAGAACGACATTTTGGTGTTTTCCTTAACTCATCATATCTATTCCTTTAGTAATTAATTTCTGGTCTTAATTGAATTGGATCATTTTACGCAATTACAATTCACGTTAGGGTTCTCAAAAAAAAAGTTCAACAAGAGAAAAGAGGAGAACGTCAAGATTTTGTCAACTTTTTAGGTTTCGTGGCGGTATTCACCAAGGATTGATCCCTAACGGGGTATGTTTGTTCACATAGCATTGGGTTTGTTCACCCACATGTCAATCATGATTTTTTTCCAGTGTAATTTCATCCTAGAAAGTTTAATGTTTGATGTTCTTGATTAGTGTTCTTAAATTTACTTTCATTTTTGAATGGGATGAGATTGATGAATTCATGAGGAACTCGTATAGATTTAAAGAGTTGTTTTTTTGTAGATTCTTGTGTACATGAATTGGATAACTGAATCTAACAGAAATTGAGAAAAAGAACAGAAGCTAGTCGAATTAATAAAGGTCAGAAAATAAGTTGAAAAATTCATCGGGAACAACAGGGGGGAGGCTTGCATGGCATGCCCCAGATGTGCTTGCGGGGCTAGGGCGGTGTGCCATAAGTGCGCCGTTTTGGGGTCTCTTAAATTTAGTGGTTGGCTTCCCGCGCCAGCACAGCTCCAGGGTCGCCTACCCCCACCCATTTTCTGTCATTTAGCTTGTCTAAGTACTTCTAAAGGGTACTATAACCTCCTATCGACTCTAACAACTCTAAATGATTTATAAACATCTAAAAATTATCCATAAACATGAATCATAACTTTCAACCCACATATTCTAATTCAAGGAATGTGAAGAGCCAAGTATACAAAGTTCTTAGAGTCTTTTCAAAAGTCTTTAATAAAGGTTTTAAACTTCTTTTAAGACTTGAGCATTGTGTTAAGTAAGAGTAAGAGTGAAGTTTATTTCTTCAAAAAAAAATATGACAACTAAGTATCTCCAAAGAGTAAGTCTTTTCACATTTAAATAAGAGAGGAAACACCAAATTTGAAAAGAGAGATTTTGAGATAATTCTTAGTGATAATTCCAAACCACGGAAAGAGTTATATATTTAAAAATATGAGCAAGTTACCTATTGGGAGTGGTATTGAGCATCGTTATTGGGACGAGTTTGAGTTCATATGATTCAAAGTATCCATAAACTGTGTATCCAACATGGATAGAAAATGATCATAGTTTTTAGATGATTCCTAAATAATTCATAGCATATACTTGTGGATCCACTTAATAGTGGGTTCTATACCCCAACAATGTATAGTACGACCTTGGAAGCATGAGGCAAGACGATGTATAATCACATAGCTCATAGTGATAGTTGTTGTTAGAGAATCTCCCCTAGAGTTGCTTGTATTTTCATATATAAACTAAGTTATTGTTGTGTTTTTCAATAAACTGAGTTATCGACATGTTTTAAATCTTTTCTTTATATTGCATTTATATTCCTACTCTATATGGAAATGAATTGAATTGAGATGAGTCGAGGTAAGTTTCTTAAGTTCCATTTTCAAGCTGATGTCTTGTTTCAGAACTCCCCTCACATGCTCTTACATTTAATGTACTGACGTCGTTTGGCCTGCATCATTTTATGATGCAAACACATGTAATTAGGATCAGCATCCAGTGCTTCATTAATCCAGCTAAGATTCAGAGTTGTTGGTGATCCTCCTTGCTAATGGAGGACCCCTTATATTTGCTTTATCATTATAGTTTATTAGGATGTTGTAGGTCATTTTCGGATGTCCATTTCAATTATTAGAGGCTTCATAGATAGTTAGATGTTGTAATTTCATGAGTCTTTTGTTCCATTTTAAGTTTTAATTGTTTAAAGACTTGAGTTTCCTCTTTGGACAATTGAATGTTTCCTTTATAACATTATGAGTTTCATACATGAATGTATCTCTTGAGTTATTTTAGATGTTGAGTAAAGTCTTTCGCTGAGTAGTAAGCCAGTGCATGGGTTTTCTTGAAGCCTACAATCTCTCTCGAGTTTCGGTCACGTCCAGGGTGTAGGCTCGGGGTATGAAAAAGTTTGTATTAGAGCACAGAGTTCAAGAGTCCTGGGCTTTCTAAGAAACCGGTGGTTGTAGAATCCTAGTTATGGGTGTGAAGCAAGTCAATCTATAATTAGGAGGCTGCAACAATTAGGAACTATCTCACTTCTTTCATAATCATTTCATGCGATAGAGTTTAATTAAAAGTTTCTTCTAATTCATGCTTGCGCGTATTTTTTATATCAAGCCTCCACAAAGAGTTGTCTAAGGTCGCCTTCTAGGAGGAATGCCGAAGAACAATGGGTACCTAATGCACTAGAAGTACAACCCCAAGGAGAGGTCATCAATGTTGAGTTTCTGAATGCTATCCAAATGTTGAGTCAAGTGTGGATAATGAAGTTGGATAGAGAGAGAATCAACAGAAAGTGGCTAATACTTCTAGGATCTATGAGTTCTTAAGGTTGAATCCTCCACGCTTCATTAGTTCAAGTGTCATTGAGGATCCGAAAAACATTATAGAGGAACTATAGAAATTGTTTGAGGTTATGCATGTTGTCGATGCTAAGAGAGTGAAGCTAGCTGCATACCAACTGAAGAGTGTTGCTAGGATTTGGTTTGACCAATGGAACAAAGGTAGATCTTAAAGTGCTCCGATTCTGAGTTAGGCTGTTATCGAGAGTGCTTTCATGGGTCATTTCTTTATGTATAAACTAATAGAAAAAAAAGTACGAAAATTCCTCAACCTTAACCAGGATGTGTGAGTGTTCATCAGTACAGTCCTAATTTCACCCAACATTCCTTCTATGTTGCAGAGATGGTTGCTGGCATGAGGAGAAGGATGATTCTTTTTGTTGTTGGGTTGTCTCACCAATCAAGTAAGGAGGGAAAGCAGCTATGTTGATAGGAAACATATACATATAAAGGCTAATGATCCACGTGCAACAAATTGAGAAGGACAAGTTGAGGGATAGAGAAGATTTTAGAAAAACAAGAAAGCTAAGACAGGGAATGAGTCTGGGCAGCAATAGAGTAATGTGAACCTGTCTTCTTTCCAATAAAAACATAAGGAACATGCTCCATCATCTGCTACTGCACCTCCACCAAGGAACATAGATGATTTCAATAAACAGAATTCACAAAATTTGAGAGCTAGACCTGCCTAGTCACAAGGTAGTGTCGCACAAGGAGGTAATGAGACTCATGCATATGGTAAATGTCGTAATACTTACTCAGAAATATGTCGTCATGGCTCCACAGGTTGATCCAAGTGTGGTCAAAACGGTCATTTAATGAAAGAGTGCCCTAAGAATAGACAACGTAATGGTAATGGCACCAACATGGCCCACTCTTTTTTAGTTGCTCTACCTTATAGAGCTGCATGTAGAAGAGCTACTTTAGGGGCAGGTGGAGGAGCACACTGTTTGTATTCAAATAATAATCAACAAGAGCAAGAAGATTCACCAAGTGTTGTCACTGGTTACATTAAAGTCTTTAATTTTGATGTTTATGCTTTGCTAGATACGGAAACAAATCTATCTTTTGTGACTCTTTATGCTGCGAGATGATACTAATGGTGCGGGTATAACTTCTTATGGAGCTAGTGTAGATGACCTACAAAGAGGGCGCTCTCTTGACCAAGGATTGATCTTTCTACAGTCATAACAACGATGTGGCTGTCTAATTACCACTGGAGCCGCTGGACTAAGCTGACCCTGCGGTGCTGGAATTGGAGCTCGGGCCTAGTGCTGAATGCCCCCTATCGACCCTAAAATATGGGCGAGCATCATTTGAACGTCTGGAGTGAAAGCTAGTGTAGGTGGTGGTTGGGTTGGTCTCGACCCAACCATATGAGAAGGAACATGATCTATCTAAGGCTCTGCCTCTGGTTTTTGAGTCATGTCTCTCTCATAGTTGGTGCGGAGCCCTTCCTCGATCTTGGGGTCAACCTCTATCCCTAGCTGGGGATTTTTACGGACTCAAATGCATTAATCTTGCCGCTATACCCCTAGTAAAAGTCATCCTATGAAAGATTGAAACAAGTAAGATCCAATGAAACCAATTAGACATATGATGTACAAAAAGGATACGAAATAGAAAATCATCTTAAAGACATCTTGTAGCCTCTCGAAGATATGTTAGAGTCGTCTCCACGCCGATCCGCAAAATTGTGTAAGACGTTAGCTCTAAATATGTGAGACTGGTAAAACTGGCCTCTGCTACCAACTTGTCACGACTCGATTCCTTTAGTCATGACGACGCCTACTGTGACCCACCAGTAGGCAAGCTAACATGTATCCCTAAACTGAAAGTAATGGGATTCAAGGCAAAAATCTAAACTCAAACTAAAAACCTAACATAAATAATTGGAATCATATATGAATAAGCAAAACTTGGAAATGAGTGATCCCTCCCTAAACTTGGTAGTCACATGTACAAAGCTACTAACAGAATAAGTACAAGTCCCAAAAAATACGCCATAGAAGCAAGACAATCTTATAAAGAAAAATACAAGTTAATATATAGATGAAGACTAGTATAGCACAGAATGCCAAGTGCTCACCTCTATATACTGATCAAACTACTGCAAGCTTGATGAGTGGTAGCTCGCACTCGGAGCTGCATCACAAAAGTAGATGCAGAGTGTGGAATGAGTACTAAAACAACAGTTACCCAGTAGGCCTCATATGCTAACTGATCAAGAAAAGCAAAAGTAATATGAAACGTGAGAATCTAAAACACTACACAAAATAAGAAAGATACTGTACTTACATACAAATAAAAGGAGATTTACCAACTAAATCTGACTAAGCTCCCATAAACCTGAAAAGTACACTCATGTGCAAGCAAAAAGTAAAACCCAAGTGGACTCCCATAATCTTGACACATACAAGGAAGAGTTTCGAATGGAATAAGAGGATCTAAAAATGTTTTCAGGATTTCCAAAATGTTTTGCAGACTCGAGCTGAACCAAGCCATATGCCTAAAGCTCATCCAGAACTCGTAGGGGGTAAGGATTTGAACCAAATTGAATATTAAGGATCAAGGACTCGAACCGACATAACTGAGGACTTAAACCAAGGCTACCTATAATCGTGGACTTGAACCACGTATAAATATGACCAAGGACTTGAATCAAGGTGAGAGTATCTATCGATTTAAACCAAGTTGTGAGGAGCGGTAAACTTGAAGCATGGTTGAAAATGGAAGTGGACTTGAACCACGACTGAAGAAGTTCAAGACTTATAGCAACGCTATAATACCAAGATAAGGACTTAAACCACGCCAGATGGAGTGAATTGAGGGACTTAAACCATAAATAAAGGTGAATAGGCTACAAATAGGATCACTGGCCAATCGAGCATCACGTGGAGTACCCCTAATTCGAGTGCCATCCATATATCACTCAAGCCCTTACCATATCGAACAAGAACCAATAAGTAGCTTCCACACCAAGAATTAGAAAGCCCAAAATAGACAAAAATAATATTTATGGATATGTGGTTCCAAGAGCGTTGTTAGTGCCTAACTAAGGCCCAAACTATCAAATTCATATATGCTACATCAATCTACAAGGATCTAAGTTGTCTGAAGCGACGTCGGGGAGATTACAAGGCCTAATGGCTCCAAAAAAGATGAAAGTCTACAGAAATTACTAGCCTAAGACTAAACTAAATCCAAACATGCTCCAACAGTATTCACAAATCATAATTAAGGCACACCACAAGGTGAGGTGACCGAGAAATACACTAAGGTATGGTTTCTAGGAATTTAACATGATTAACCATAAATTCAACCCTAGATTCATATAGATCAACATAAAATTACGTAATGATCACTCTAAGGAGAGGGAAGTCGTAACCTACCTATGGGCCGACTTTACATGATTCAATTCATGTCGCTGAATATTATTTCTTTTGTACGGCCTCGAAATGCTGCCACACCAATAAAAATAGAATCACAACATCAAAACGGTCATTTTGATACAAAAATTTGCATTTTTAAGAGTCGAACCCAAAATCGAGTTCAAAATGGGATTGTGGAACCCACATTGGGATTCTAAAATCGACTTCATGAAAAGATTCATTTTTCCTCTCAGAACTTGTTTCCCAAAATGGAACAAAATTTGGGGCTTAGAACAGTTCGGAATCAATCCATTCATTTAATTCACCATTAAAAGGAAAGAAGGAGAAAGGACGATGGCTAAAACTGGAAAATTACATCAAAAGGATGTCCCCCCAATAGTCCCCAACATTTCAATGTGTAGCCATGCCAATTACAAGCAACCTAACCTTTGAAACACAAAAAATAGAGCTAATATTTGAGAAATTGTGGCTAGGAACTGAGGAGGCTTAAATGCTGATTTTTGGCTTTAAATAATGGCAAATGTTGTCGATAAAATGATATTTGGTCGCTCAAAAGATATTTTTTGGTCGCTAAAAGTCATGAATTTTCGAAAGTCCCCAAGCGAACCCTCCGAATTTGTTTGGGACCCAATAAAATAATCTAGATTGCTACCCCACTAAATTCAACATTTCAAACTGATGAAAAATTTTCAATTCTATAAAAAGATTGTTATCACAGAAATACCCACTCTAGACCAATTAGGCCAAAAACTCAACTTTTCACCTAAACACACAAAAATTATAAAGAAGATCTCAAGACCAAAATAAAAGGTCCTACTAAAAAGAATTCAACATTCTGGAGCTATGTAATGACCAAAACCGTGGTTATTTAGGAAAATAAAAATTCCAAAAAATTCGGGCAACTTTCCCACCACAACGAGCCTATTGTTGCTATGGCGGCAATGCCCAGGGAGGAATAAGTGAGATCCATAGCGGGATAGGCGGGACATAAAATAAAATATGAGAAATCTTATTTTATCAATCTGCCTAAAATACCTAAAGAAGTCGTAAAATACCCTAGAAACCTCAAAAAAGCTACTCTAAGGTTGGAAATGAAAGAGAGATTTCTACGTGGAATTGCAAAATCAAACGAATTCTTGGCCAAAGTTAGTGTCACAAAGTCGGAAAACTTGAAACAAAGTCAAAAATCTATGCAACTACTTGGCGCCAAGGTAGGCTACTTTTTATGAATTGAGTAGTTTAAATATGTGCCCACTGTGTAAATATATGTGAATCGATGGTAGGATTTATGTGTAGGCCTTCATGCACCGATTGAATTATGATTTAAACCTTATATAGATGCCTTAGACCATGAATTAGGGTTGAGTATGGTCAAATTAGGGTTTGGATGATGTGTGTGATAAAAATATCATGGTAAGCGATGATTGAGATTCTATATATGTAGTATGATATAGGTAATATTATTGCTTCATTATGATACTTGTATGTATATGAAGGTGGCTTTATTGATCATACTTGATGTAAGTGAGATAAAAATTACTATATGGCCTTAACCAGTTATTGATTGTATGATTTGAGAGTATACTTTTGTATGTGATTTTTTTGTGTTGATGGATCATGTTGCCACGTCCGTCATAATTGACTTGTATCAGATTTTCACATTCCGGCATAACTATGAGATCGGGTCCCACGGTCCGTTGCACTAATAGTTTGGTTTGGTCCCATGAGAGGAAAAACTACTTGATATAATTGTGTAGCTTGAGGAATGTGAAATACATTGTTTTTCTTCCTGTCGATGATATTGTACACGTTCTATATACAATTGTGATGATATGGCTGAGTGACTCATACATGTTGTACATAGTGGGTATAAGTTATGGCGGTTTATATTTGATGAACCTTGTGTTGGATGAGATTATGGGTTATGGTGGAAGGGCAGGGGGTTTAAGGGACTATTAACAAAATATGCTTAGGAGGGTTTCGCCTTGGGATAAAATCTTGTGTTTAGTGGTAGGAAAGTTTTTGTAGGGTACAATGCGACCAAGATTGAGTTATGTGACTAAGAGATTAGATTACGTAGAGAGCGGTTACCAGTAAATCTCGTGGGTGGAAATTGGGGGTGCGTTAATGTGTTAGCATGTTTAGGTTATGATCAAGAATCGGGTGAGTTAGTTGTTTGACAAAGTGGTTAGTAATCAAAGTACTGGTGTAAATTGAAGGTATTCTAATAAAGGGTAAATGTGGAGAAGCGAGTGGCTAGTTCATGATTCTATTAGTTGATTTCTTATGTTATCTGGTGGGCATCGGATTGACCGATGATGCTTACTATTTCATGTGTTAATATTGATACTACTCTTGCTATGTCTTTTTGACATAGTCCGGATGTATGATTGATGAGTTTTCATTATATGAAGATGAAATTTTTTTCTTGCAACTTCTATTTTTCCTTCCGCATTGTGGCAATTGTATGTGTTAATTATTTTGTCCAGCTGTACACTTAGTATCTCTTGTTCCTATTTAGTAAATCCATGGGAGTAGTTTCAATTATTTTTCAAGTTTAAACTAAAAGTGCGCCTAGAGTTATTTTTATAAAAGAATGTAATTATAGTTATCTCCATTTTAATTAATTTTTTTTTTGCATGTTTAACTATAGGGAGTATGAGAGTTCTCCTAGTTAGGTGTTAGAATGGTTGCCCACATGGATTTGTTTGTAGGGTTGTGAAAAATTGGTATCAGAGTGTAGGTTACCGGTCTCCCTATACAAGAGAAAAATGTGAACTAGACTCTTGTGGATTGGTGTGTTGACATCCACATATAATCTACAAGAGGCTAGAAGCGTTCTAGGAAGTTGTTCAACTCATTTTCTCCCTTCGTGCGAAGTGTCGCTTGAGGTATGAGTTGAGTCCAATTGGTATCTCCTGATTCCAGTTGGTATCTCAACAAAGGTACACCAACAATTTAATTGGAGCGTAGAATGTTCCAGTTTGTATCAAGCCTTAGGGGTTGAAAAAGGGTCATGGGCGACTAATAATGGTCATCTATAAAACAAATTAACTAATGAATGTAAATCTTCTATGTGATGTGGCGTAAAATATGATAAAGTGTGTTCATTGTGGATTGAATTAAAGGTGAATGTAAAAGTGAACCTGTTATGGTGTAAGGATGTGAATTCATGGATCATATACACGTGTACTTGAACCGTTAATATGGACAATGAGTTAACTAATTTGTGTAAATTATGCAAGTTGTAATGTATGGGCGTATCTTGGGGATGTGTGTGTGTAAAGTTGAATTAACGAGAACTAATGGGGTACCGTCTCATTAAGACTGATTCATATTAGTTAATGATTTTTCCAACTTGGAATTTTATCTTAGATCATTGGTCAGGCTTGTTCGTATATCATAGAATAGTGAGAAAGAACCCAAATGGTCCCGTTAGAGCATCTGTGGCAGGATTTTTCCCATCATAGAAGGACTGCCACAATGGAAATTTCTTCATTCGAGCGGGAGAGGGTAGAGGCAGAACCTCAGATCCTCGCTGGTTTCCTTAAATAGATCTTTTAGAAACACCGAAAGGGATCCAATCAAATCCCTAAAATCTTATTAGTGTTCCGCAACAAGGTAAACGATTATAAACATCGTAAAATTAAATTATAGGTTGCATCAGACAACAAAAAACAAGCATCCATGTGATACAAAAAAGCATAGAAAGTTGAAGGATAAAACAAGTTGTCTTGAATTCACAAGCCCAAGAGGGGCAAAGGAAAAGCTGATCAAGGACTCTCTAACTGGGTGGTGTCAATGTCTGAATCGAGGTTCATTAGGGTGTGATTCCATTCCAAACCTCATTTAGCATAGATAAATCCCCGAAGTCCGACAAATCGAGTTGATGAAGTTCCTTATCAGGATCCACGCAAGTACACATGGACTTGATACTCTTTCGCATACGAACTATCAGACGATCCCTGACCACACCCTTCCTCCTCTCCTTGTGCAGCAATCGGTGGAGCATTTAGACCTCCAACACATTGTTGGGTGAAACCAGACTAAATTCAAGATAGGAACTCCCCATCCTCTTCCAGACAACCTCTAGATCATCCTCGACCAATGCAACTCGATCATCATCATCTCAATCCATGGACGCCTTACTACTGCTAGATTTGCTTACCCTTCTCCTCTTACCCCTAGAAGTGGAACCTGACCTGACAAAAAAAAAGGTGAAGAGGAGGGGGAATCCATAGGAAGTACATCATCGACATCTAAGAGCATCACTCCCACTCGCTTGCACAATGCAGTGATGAGTCTTATAAGGAAAAATGCCTCTTTGTTGCCCCGGGAAAAAATCTTCCATTTGGAAATAATTTGTGCTCCCATGTTTAGATGGATGCCATTTATAGAACACGCCACCACCATAGCCCAAGGAAAGATAACGTTGGTACGGTTGCCCAATGGGTGGATCCTCCTAGTTGCCAAGTGTACCCACCTCTTAGCATCAGGTGACGACTGATGCCCTTGCAATAGCCCAGTAAACCTGATCTAGACGCGTAGGATCAATCAATGTATCCCTCAGCCACTCCAGACCCATATCCCTTAGTTGGTCCTCGAATACATGGTTTGGGACCTCTGGCACCTTATGTACCTCATTAATAGCAGTGAAGTTTAGAGGAATTATGACTCACATGATGCGTATGACAGAGTGGGGGTTGTCCTATGGCACTGTAGGCAGGATGACATAGATATCTCTCACCCAAGTATAATATGCATCTGGGGGAGCCTCTGTCAGCAAAATCCACCCCAACTCCATCAGGAGAGCATAGGTGCATTTTCCTCTAACTTGTGTAACACAAACCTGCTTTCCTAGAAAAACCCGTTATTATAGTTGTCGTGATGTCTCTCCCGACTCGAGGCATCAGGGAATTAGATGAAAGGTAGGTGTTTATCATTTTTTTCCAGCCATTAGGGAGCCTGCAATATGTGGAATGTGAGTTAGAAGACGATACAACAATGGGATGAGGCTAAATAAACAGAGAGGAAAAATAGTGTTTAGGGTGTAGGCACTGGTCTAGCATATCCCAGCACAACGGGATAAAGACCGCTAGAGCGGCCTTCATTTGTGACAACGCAATAGTGGTTTCTATTCATCCCAAAATCCTCATTTTTGTGAGAATTTAAGCATATCAAAGTATATCAACTACCATAAAACCTATTTATGCATTTAGTTCAACAAAATAAACTCAAAATAGTTCCTAAATTCAAGTTTAT
Source organism: Solanum pennellii (assembly GCF_001406875.1). Classification (NCBI taxonomy): domain Eukaryota; kingdom Viridiplantae; phylum Streptophyta; class Magnoliopsida; order Solanales; family Solanaceae; genus Solanum; species Solanum pennellii. Next base: position 38,883,089 of record NC_028641.1, read on the forward strand.
GTCAAGGAGATCTTTTGACTTCCTCCACCCTTTTGTGTATCAAATTAACCACGTTTTACGAAATTCTTACACACAGGACGTTGTGTAAACATTAAGACGTAATGGAACTAACCATGCTATGTTTTTCTAACACATTTAGCAACCTAGTTAAAATTCAAAATAACAACCCAAAATCATATGTGATTTGAACCCGTTAGCAACTTGCAAATGTAAGTAACTATCTACGGAAGTAAATAGGGTAAGAATGCGTAAGTGACCTTAATTTGACTTTTGGGGAAGTTGATTGAGAGGATTTTGGGAGAGTTGAGTAAGGGAGAGGGGGAGAAATGAGGAAAATTCATTTCTCATTCCATCTTTACTATTTCTGATCTCCCACTCAAGCAGGAGTTCTCTCGCCATAGCGTCCCCACCTTAGCGGGAGGTTTGCCTCTCTAGCAGTGCAGGTGCTGTTAAATTTGAATGAATTCGATCTTTGTGTATTACATCAGGGGTTCTTCTAGTCCTTAATTATAGTACTTTTTCATGTGTAAATTTACTGAAAGGTCGTGATTAGTCATAGTTCTGTGGTGGATCAATTTGGTAGTTGGTAGTGTACCAAAATTAAAGCATGTGATGTCCATAGCCTAGTCGTTCGAGGATGAACAAAGGGTAAATTAGAATCTATTATGACAAGACAAACCATGATTATTTTAGAGAAACAAAAATTTAGAAAATTTTTGGCCATTGTCCCACCACTGAGGGCCTGTTGCCGCTAGGGCGATGGCTCCATTGCGGGAAACGTGAGTGTCATATCAGGATAGGTGAGATAGAATATAAATTATGAGAAATACTATTTACTTCACTATTATACAATACTTAAATAAGTTGTAAAATACCTTAGGAACCTCAGAAAACCCGCTCTAAGCTTAGGAATGAAGGAGAAGGAAATTTATAGCTGGGGATGGCGAAATCTTATGAATTCTTGTCCAAAGTCACCGTCACAAAGCCAAAACAGCGGAAACAAAGTCAAAAACTTTGTGCAACTTCTTGGCGCCCATATAGGCCAGATTTTATGAATTATGTAGTTTAAATTTGTGCACATTATGTGAATATATGTGAATCGATGGTAAAATTTATGTGTAGGCCTTCGTGCACCGATTGAACTATGATTCAAACCTTAGAAAGAAGCCTTAGACGATGAATTAGGGTTGAGTATGATCGAATTAAGGTTTGCATGATGTGCGTGATGAATATCTTGTGGCAGGTGATAGTTGAGATTCTATATAGTGTGATGTAGGTGTATTATTGCTTCATCATGATAATTGTATGTATATAAAGGTGGCTTTATTGATCACACATGATGTAAATGAGATAGACAAATAACTCTATGCGCTTGATCACTTCTTGATTGTATGACTTGAGAGTATACTTGTGCATGTGATTTTATTGTATCGGTGGATCAAATTTCCACATTCCGGCATAAATAACTTGGATATGATTGCCATGTTCTGTCATAACTAACTTGGATTGGATTTTCACGTTCCAACATAAAAGATGAGATCAGATTGTCACATTCCGGTACAACTATGGTATTAGGTACCATGTTCCGGAGCACTAACAGTTTGAGTTTGGGTTCCATGAGAGGACCAATTTCTTGATATAATTGTGTAGCTTGAGGAATGTGAAATACGTTGTTGTTCTTCCTATTGATGCTATTCTATACATTATTTATACACCTATAATAATAAGATTGAGTGACTCATATATGTTGTACTTAGTAAGTATTATAGTTTATTTGATGACTCTTGTGTTGGAAGAGCTTGTGGGTTATGGTTTAAGGGAAAGGGGTTCAAGGGATGAGTAATGAAATATGCTTAGGATGGTTTCACCTTGGGATAAAAGATTGGGTATAGTTGTAAGGAAGTTGTTATATAGTACTATGTGACTAAGAGTGAGTGATGTGACCAAGAGATAAGTGTATGTAGTGAGTGATTAGTTGAAGTGCTTGTTAGTGGAAATGGGTTTGTTAATGTGTTATCATGTTTAGCTTATGATCAAGAACCGAGTGAGTTAGTTGTTTGAGAAAGTGGTTAGTAATCAGAGAACTGGTGTAAATTGTAGGTACTCTAAGAAAGGGCAAAGGTTGAGAAGCGAGTGGTTTATTCATGATTTTGTTAGTTAATTTAGCACGTTATGTGGTGGGCGTCGGGTTGACCTATGATGCTAACTAGTACGTGTCTTTATACTGATACTACTCTTGCTATTTATTTTTGACATAGGTTGGATGTTGAATTGTTGATGTTTCATTTGGTGAAGACGAAGAAATTATCTAGAAACTTCTATTCTCCCTTCCGAATTGTGGGAGTTGTGTCTGTTATTTACTCTGTCAAGTAGTATTCTTAGTAGTTCTTGTACCTGTTTAAACTAGATCCATGGGAGTTTTTTAAATTATTTTTTGAGTTTATGCTACAAGTGTGTCTAGAGTTATTTTTATAAAGGAATATTATTATAATTATCTCAAATTTATTTAATTTTTTTGTTATTAACTATATAGGATATAGGGTTCTCCTACTTAGATGTTAGAGTGGGTGCCTGCACGGCCCAGTGGGTTGTGTCATGACTAGCTAATCATAATGATGGAATATTCATACGACAACTAATTCTCCTAATGTTGAGAAAAGTTAGCGCCTTTAAGCTTACAAACATCAATTCTAAATTTTCAAACTCACGTCCCAACCTTATTGATCACACTTGATGTAAATGAGATAGACGAATGACTATATGCCCTAAATCACTTCTTGATTGTATGACTTGAGAGTATACTTATGTATGTGATTTTATTTTATTGACGGATCAGATTTCCATGCTCCAGCATAACTAACTTGGATCTGATTCCCACGTTTCGGAATTACTAACTTGGATTGGATTTTCATGTTTTAGCATAAAAGATAGGATCGGATTTCCACATTCCAGTATAATTATGGGATTGGGTACCACGTTCCAGTGCACTAACAGTTTGGGTTTGGGATCCATGAGAGGACCAACTACTTGATATAATTGTGTATCCTGAGGAATGTGAAAATATGTTAATGTTCTTTTTGTTGATGCTACTCTATACATTATTTATACACCTATAATGATACGGTTGAGTGACTCATATATGTTGTACTTAGTGGGTATAGGTTATCATAGTTTATTTGATGACCCGTGTGTTGGTTGTGCTTGTGAGTTATTTGTTTAAGGGTAAGGGGTTGAAGGGATGAGTAATGAAATATTCTTAGGAGGGTTTCACCTTGGGATAAAAGATTGGGTATAGTGGTAAGGAAGTTGTTGTAGGGTACTATGTGACTAAGAGTGAGTAATGTGATTAAGAGATAAGTCTATTTAGTGAGCGGTTAGCTGAAGTGATCATAAGTGGAAACTGGGGGTTTGTTAATGTGTTAGCATGTTTCGGTTATGATCAAGAACCAAGTGAGTTAGTTTTTTTAGAAGGTGGTTAGTAATCATAGCACCGATGTAAATTAAAGGTGTTCTATGAAAGGGTGAAGGTGGAGAAGTGATTGGTTTAATTCATGATTCTGTTAGTTGATTTCTTATGTTATGTGGTGCGCGTCGGGTTTACCGATGATTCCTACCAGTACGTGTGTTTGTACAAATACTACTCTTGTTATATATTTTTTACATAGGTTGGATGTTGGATTGGTGATGTTTCTTTTGGTGAAGACGAAGAAATTATCTAGTAACTTCTATTCTCCCTTTCGCATTGTGGGTGTTGTGTTTGTTATTTATTGGGTCCAGTTGTACTCTTTAGTAGCTCTTGTACTTGTTTAGACTAGATCCACGTGAGTTTTTTAAATTATTTTTCGAGTTTAAACTAAAAGTGCGTCTAGAGTTATTTTTATAAAGGAATGTTGTTATAATTTTCTCTTTTTTATTTAATTTTTTCCACATGTTTAACTATAGGGTGTATGAGGGTTTTCCTAGTTAGGTTTTAGGGTGGGTGCCCGCACGGCCCAGTGTGTTGGGTCATGACAAGCTAATAGTTTTGATGGAATATTCAAACGACAAATAATTTTCCTAACGTTGACCAAAGTTAACTCTACGCCTTTAAACTTTCCAATTGTAACAGCCCATGTTATGCATATGCTTGTTCTATTTTCTGATATGGCCTTATAGTATAGGTGAGGGAACATGTTCCTTATATGATTAGTGTTGGTTTAAACTAGCCCGAATAGTCATGTGATGCCTTGCACATTTACGCATGTGTACAATAAGTTAACTCCGACGGAAATATTTAAACTTAAGATGTAAGGTGGTAATTGAGCTTAAAGTTGAAAGTTAAGTTCCAGTTTGAAGAAAAAGGAATTAATATTCAGAAAATGAAATAAAAATAATGAGTTGCATGCTTGGCTTAATTAAGCTACCAGTTGCATCACCTACTTGAGCTATATGGATATTGTTAAAGGGCCCAAGGTTGATAGACCAGATTTATGCTTATATTAATGGGATACTTGAAGCCCAAACCTATTAAAAGAAAATAAAGATGAAAGAAAGCCCAATAGCTAAATCTGTCAAGGCCCAATATAGTTGAAGCCCAACTAAGAGCAAGTAGGCGCATCACCTAGTTTGACCTTTATAGCTGCTTGATATACATAAGCAGGTGCATGACCTACTTGGCCAATTAGTGGCTCAAAATTGACCAAAAATAGGTGAGGTTCTAGAGGATACTTTTGTGTTTAATAAAGCTCCATATAATTCCAATTTGAGCTGATCTTTTCAACCATTTTAACACATAACAATAAGAATTAACTGCAACTCTCTCTCTCTTTTCTCTTAAATACTAAACCAGCAGCCTTACTGTTCTTCTAGGGTTCTTGAAGAAACCCTCATCTCTGCCAACTAAGGTAAGTGAAGACACATGGATTTAGCTTAATTCTTCCATGGATGATTCGGAAAACATGTTATTAATGCTCTAGTATAAGTACAAAGGCAGAATATTTCTAGAAGCTACTGCTCACTTCCTTAGTTATTAAGATACTTTTTCTTCTTCTTTGGTATAAGTGTGAAAAGAAGATGAAGTTCTAGACGTATTCAAATTATAAGGAGAAGTTGCAGAAATTGAGGTAAGGTGACTGCTCCATTTTTGTGCTCATTTTGTATGAGTTTGAGTGAGGAATTAGGGGTGTGTTGTCATGAAGAACTCAAGGGGGTGGTGAGTTCAATAATTAATTGTATGATAAAAAATATCTGGGGTTGTTTTATGTGTATTGTGGTTAAAGCATCTTCTTTAATCTTGGGAAAGGATATATAATGTATCTGTAGGATAGAGAATGAGGGTTGGTAATACACATTATGTTAAGGGTTGTACGGGCTCATTATATGTCAAAGTTAGCCACTGTTTTATGAAGCTCACGGTGTGATAGCTCCTAGTTTTATTTTTCCATGACTTAAATTGTAGATTAAAACCGAAAAGGGGAGGTTGAATCATGATACTTATATGAGTCAGAGGATAAGTTATGTAAGGCTATTTGATTCCATATTCCTTGGCATGAAATCTGATACTTGCGATTAATATCAATGAAGTGAATCTCCTAAGTTTTATTCCTAGAAGAAAACATAGTGGCAGCGTACTATATTCAAATAGCTAACAATATTTCCCCCTCTCCTTAGTGCATAGAACTACTTCATTATATGTTCACTATTCTATACTTGTGTAATTATCCCCCCATGTGCTGGTATAGACATGGTATTTGCAAAAGCAAGTCTGGTGAATCCCACTCTTTGTTATTTGAAGTTTATGTTGTCATAAAGCTCTTAAAATAATGTGTTGATGATACATAACTTCTTATGTCATTGATGTTTATTTTCATGTCTTCTACTACAGGTCCATATTTCATATCTCTAAAATGATTATTACCTCCAAAACAACATCTAAAAAGAGTTATGATTATCCAAAGAACGATTCCAAAAGAGTTATGAACTTATAAACAAAAATCTCAAAGATGAAAGAATCTAAGTGAAGAAAATCGGTATAATTACGAGTGGCAGCCCAGGGGTAAATGCGTAGCATAGGGATCCCAACTGGTACATAAGGTTTTCAGCTCAGGGGCGAAAGCCTAGCATAGGGCCGATCCCTATTGGTATAGAAGAGTGGCAGCTCAGGGTCAAAATCCTAGCGTAGACTGATCCCAATTTGTCTAATTATCAAGACCGCATCCCATGGATTAAAATACCTAGCATGGTTCATCCTATTCTACCACCGATTAGTTGGTCACTTGTATTCCATGCCCTACAAAGACTATAACGTACAAAAAAGTAAATAAAATAATCTAACTTACATGATATCATAAGAGTAAGCAAAGGTGGTCTCCTCTCCTAATCTACGCACTCATATGTGGATACTTAATTTCATTTGATCCCTCTTATTATATATGTTATTGCCTTAAATATTTAGTACATTTTTCCGTACTAATGTCCCTCGCGGGAGACGTTGCATTTCATGCTGCAGGCACATGTACTCCAGCTAGTAGACCTCATCAATAGAAGAACACAACACTGAGCAACTTTTGGTGAGCTTCCAAGTGTATTCGGAGCTTTATTGAGTCCTTGGTAAATTCATTTTGGTATTATATCGTCGTTAAGGGTAGGGTGGGGTATATCCTGACCTACTCTAGTTTTTCTATCTTTTAGAGGCTTTGTAGACATGTGTATGTGGTTCAGTCGTGTCTTAGAGAGTTTTGGCCTCAACAGCGAAGTCTTGTATATAAAATTTGGGTGTATTTATGTTGGTTCGTATTGTTATATCCTATGTGAACTTGTCACGATTGTTATATTTATATGAATAGTAAGCACAAGTTATAGGTTGGTTCGCTTGGGCCTTTAGGGCATCGGGTGCATGTCCGTCTTAATGGGATTTGTGGCGTGACATAAGTGGTACAGAGCAAGTCATCCTAGGGAGTATACAAAGTCATGTATGTGTAGGGTGTTGCTTATGGATGTGCTTTGCACCACATTAGAAAACAAGAGGCTACAGGACATGTAGGAGTTGTCTTATTTCATTCATTTCTTAGATCATGCGATAGAACCACTGTTGTAGGTGAATCATATCTAATTGCTAAATTGTTTTATATAACAAAGATATCGGTTACAAGAATGAGTAAAAGTACTGGTAAGAGAGTAGATGTGGCTGCCCAAGAAGGGAACAACCAACCACCATCTAGTCAAGATGTTTAAAGTGAGGCTCAAGATGAGTATCTATCACAGACTTCTCGGACTCCTCCATCTCCTAAAGAACTAAGGAGGGAAGCTCAACCTTAGGAACCCCCTATTAATGCTACCGAGCAAGATTTGAGGAATGCAGTCCAATTATTGACTTGTATAGTTGTTGGTCCTGGCCAAAGGCAAGAAGGTCCAGTTGCCGGTACTAGTGCTATAGATAGAGCAATTGGAACGGGGATACGTGATTTTCTTAATTGTGAACGTCCATCATTCACCGGGGCATATCCTAATGAAGATCCGGTAGACTTTATAGATCAGATCAAATGCACTTTGGATATTATGCATGTAAGTGGTAAAGAAGCACTTGAGCTAGCTGCATATAGATTAAAGGTTGTGGCTATATTGTGGTATGAAACTTGGAAGAAATCCAGGGGAAAAGATTCACCTTTAACTACGTGGAAAGAATTCAAAAAGGCATTCCTTGACCATTATCTTCCATTAGAGATCCGAGAGGCCCATGCAGATCAATTCTTAAATCTCCACCAAGGAAATATGAGCGTGAGAGAGTACAACCTCAAACTTAATTCCTTGTCCAGGTATTCCTCTAATGTAGTAGCTACTATGGAGGATAAACTTCATCGATATGAAGATAGATTAGATTCATATCTGGTTAGGGACAGCATTATTGCTTCGTTGAATAAAGATATGGATATAGCAAGGATGTGGGATTTTACGTAAAAGTTGGAGGATCAAAGGCAAAGAAGGACATAAGAGTCGAAAACAAGGCATTCTAAGATGGCCATCCATGGGGCAATTTACACCATTCCAGGGGAGTTTAGGCCTCGGTTCTCTATCATATCACCTAGGCCATCATCTTTATACTCTGATGCTAGTGCTCCACCACGGTTCCAAGGGTTAGGGGTAATTAGTTTGGGCAAAGAAGTGAAAGCCAAGGCTCACAAATAGCGGGTCATAAAGAGCAGGGAAGTAAGAATCAATCAAGGCATCCTCGACAGCCTTGTAAACAATGTGGAAGGAATCATCTAGTTTCATGCATGTTTGGGACAGATGTTTGTATTTGGTGTGTCACTCTAGGGCATATGATGAGAAACTACCTTCATAGGGCGTGGGTGGCGTTGCACGCCTGACTCAATCAGTTATTGCATCAACCTCATCAACACCTTCTTTAGGTAGGAGACTACATATGCCTGAAGGTCGTGGTAAAGGAGCTAGGGGCGTGGTAAAGGAGCTAGGGGAGCATCTAGTTCTAGTGGAAGTTAGAATCGCATATATGCACTAGGGGATCGACAGAATTCGGAAGCCTCACAAGACGTGGTTACTGCTACATTGTCCATCTTTTCACATATTGTATATGCATTAATTGATTCGGGGTCTACACTATCATATGTTACTCTATTGATTGCTGGAAAGTTCAAAAGAACACCACAATAATTAGTGAAGCCATTTGAAGTGTCTACACCAATTGGTGAGTCTATTATAGCTAGAAGGGTTTATCGTAATTGCATTGTAATTGTTTGTGATCACGATACATTGTTTGACCTTGTTGAGCACCTGGTAGATTTTGATGTTATAATGGATATGGATTTATTAGCTTCTTATTATTCCACGGTAGATTGCCGAACTAAGATAGTGCATTTCTAGTTTCCAAAAGAGGCAGTCCTCGAATGGAAAGGTAGTATTAGGGCACCAAGAGGTAAATTTATTTCTTATCTTAAGCAAAAGAAGATGATTTCCAAAGGATACATATGCCATCTTGTTAGAGTGAAAAATGTAGATGTAGAGCCACCAACTCTCCAATCCATTTCGGTCGTAAATGAATTTCCCAATGTGTTTCCTGAAGATTTTCTAGGTTTGCCTCCAGAACGAGAATTAGATTTTGGTATTAATTTTCTTCTTTATACTCAACCTAACTCAATTCGTCCATAAAGAATGGCTCCGGAAGGATTACGAGAGTTGAAGGAGAAATAAAAAGACTTATCAGAAAAAGAATTCATAAGGCCTAGTATGTCCCCATGGGGAGCACCAGTTTTATTTGTACGCAAGAAAGATGGCTCATTAAGAATGTGTATCGACTACTGACAATCGAATAAGGTAATGATTACGAATAAATATTCCCTCTCTAGAATTGATGATCTATTTGATCAGTTATAAGGTGCTAGGATTTTTCAAAGATAGACCTGAGGTCTTGTTATCAAAACCCGAGGGTCAAGGACAAAGATATACCCTAGACAGCTTTCCAAACACGGTATGATCATTTTGAGTTCTTAGTCATGTCATTCTGGATAACAAGCACCAGCAGCTTTTATGGATTTGATGAATAGGGTGTTCAAGCCATTTTTAGATGTGTTCGTGATAGTGTTCATAGATGACATTTTGGGTATGCAAGATCGGAAGAGGATCTTGCTAATCACTTGGGCAGGTTTTACAAATTCTTCGTGATCATAAATTGTATGTAAATTTCTTTAAATGTGAGTTATGGTTGAAATTTGTGGCATTCTTAAGTCATATTGTATCCGATGAAGGAATAATGGTTGATAACCAGAAGATAGAAGTCGTGAAAAACTCGGCCAAGACCTACAATGCCTACGGAGATCCGTAGTTTTCTTAGATTGGTAGTTTATTACAGAAGGTTCGTTGAAACATTCTCTTCCCCATTGTTTCACCCTTACGAATCTAACACACAAAGAAATAATGTTTCAGTAGAGTGTCAGTGTGAGAAGTTTCCAAGAGCTGAAGAGTAAATTAACTTCTACACCTGTATTGGTACTTCTAGAAGGCACAGAAGGTTATGTAGTGTATTGTGACGCTTCGGGAGTGTACTTAGGTTGGGTAATGATGCAGCATGGTAAATTTATAGCTTATGGCTTAAGGCAGTTGCGGCAACATGAGAAAAATTATCCAACCCATGATCTAGAGCTAGCAACACTTGTGTTTGCTTTGAAGATATGGCACCACTACTTGTATGGAGTTCATGTTGACATATACACTGATCACAAGAATTTTCAATATATCTTTAAGAAAAAGGACTTAAAATCTGAGGCAGCAAAGGTGGCTGGAGCTATTAAATAATCATGACATTGATATCTTGTATCATCCCGGTAAAGCAAATATAGTAGTTGATGCTTTAAGCCGTAAAATATTAGCAAACACTTATGGGAAGTCTGTGGAAAGACAAGGAATAACTAAGGATCTATTCCAACTATCTAGCTTCGAGGTTCGCCTTCTTGAATCTCCAGACGAATGGGTTATTGTGCAAAATGCGAAAGAATCCTCATTAGTAGTGGAAGTGAAAGAGAAGCAGTACACTGATCCTATTCTTTTACAACTTAAGGAGAATGTACAACATGGTATTACAAAGGAATTTGAGCTTACGCAAGAGGAGTACTTCGATGTAAAAATAGATTGTGTGTACCTAATGTAGATGAACTAAGAAAGAGGATCATGATGGAAACACATCATTCAAAATACTTTGTTCATTTGGGGTCAACTAAAATGTATCATGACTTGAAAGAAATGTATTGGTGGGGGGACATGAAGAAGAGCGTTGCAGAATTCGTGGCCCAGTATCAAAATTGTCAACATGTAAAAGTATAACACAAGAAGCCTGGAGGTTATATGCAGCGTATAGAACTTACAATTTGGAAATGGGACATTATCAACATGGATATTGTCACTGGTATGTCTCGCTCATTCCGGAAGTTTGACTTCCATATGGGTAATAGTTGATAGACTCACCAAAGCAGCATACTTCTTGTCGGTGAAGACTACTTATACAGCTGAAGAGTATGTGAGGTTGTTCATTAAAGAGATAGTTCAACTAGATGAAGTGTCAATCTCTATATATCTAATAGAGGAGCTCAGTTAACTTCAAATTTTTGGAAGTCGTTTCAGAAGAGTTTTAGGAACACAAGTGAATTTAAGTACAGCCTTTCACCCTCAAATGAATGGCCAGGTAGAACATACAATTCAAACACTGGAGGATATGTTGTGATTAATGTTAGTACTAACTTACGCTTGAACCTGTTTGGGCTAGATAACTATGGTAATACTCGAGGACGAATGTTTTAAGAGGGAAGGATGGAACAGTCAGTATTACGCATATGGTTGTTCTATTCTTGTGATACTGACCTTATAATATAGGTGAGAGACCATGTCCTTATATGATTAATGTTTGTTTAAACTAGCCCGAAAAGTGATGTGACGCCTTGCAGGTTTCAGCGTGTGTACTGTAAGTTAACATCGACGGAAATATTTAAACTAGAGATAGTAAGGTGGTAATTTAGCTTAATTTTGAAAGTTAAGTTCCACATTGAAAAAAAGGAATTAATAATCATAATATAGAATAAAATAATTGAGTTGGTTGCTTGGCTTAATTAAGCTACTAGTTGCATCACCTACTTGAGATATATGGATATACTTAAAGGTCCTAAGGTTGATGGACCAGATATAGGCTTATATTAATGGGATCACTTGAAGCCCAAACCTATTAAAAGAAAATAAAGATGAAAGAAAATCCAACAGCCAAATCTGCCAAGGCCCAATATAGTTAAAACCTAAGTAAAAGCAAGTAGGTGCATCACCTACTTAAAAAATTAGTGTCTCAAAATGGACCAGAAAAAGGGAGGTTCTAGAGGATATTATTGTGAAATTTTCAACCATTTTAACACATAAAAATAAGAAATAACTCCAGCCTCTCTCTCTCTCTCTCTCTCTCTCTCTCTTTATTCTCTTAAATATTAAACCAACAGCCTTGAATTTCTTCTAGGGTTCTTAAAGAAACCCTCATCTTTGAAAACCAAGGTAAGTAAAAACACATGGAATTAGCTTAATTCTCCCATGGATGATTATGAAAACATGTTATTCATGCTCTAGTATAAGTACAAAGGCAGAAGATTTCCAGAAGTTACTGCTCACTTCTTTAGTTATTAAGATACCTTTTTCTTCTTCTTTGGTTTAAGTTTGAAGGGAAGCAGAAGTTCTAGACGAATTAAAGTTATAAGGAGAAGTTGCAGAAATTGAGGTAAGGTGGTTGCTCCATTTTTATCCTCCTTATGCATGAGTTTGAGTGAGGAATTAGGGTGTGGTGTCATGAAGAACTAGGGGGTGGTGAGTTCAATAGTTGGTTGTATGATAAAGAATATATGGGGATGTTTTATGTGTATTGTTGTTAAAGCATCTTGGTTAATCTTTGGAAAGGATATATAATGTATGTGTCAGAAAGAGAATTAGGGTGTGGTGATACACATTATGTTAAGGGTTGTATTGGTCTCATTATCAGTCAAAGTTAGTCGCTGTTTTATGAGGCTGGCGGTGTGATAGCTACTAATTTTAGTTTTCCATGACTTAAATTGTAGATTAAAACCGAGAAAGGAAGGCTGAATCGTGATAGTTATATCAGTCAGAGGACAAGGTATGTAAGGCTATTCAATTCTATATTCCTTGGCATGAAATCTGATACTTGCGATTAATATCAATGAAATGAATCTCCTAAGGTCTATTCCTAATAAAGGGAACATAGTGGTAGCGTACTATCTCCAAATAGTTAACAATGTTTCCCCCTCTCCTTAGTGCATAGAACTACTTCATTATATGTTCACTATTCTATATTTGTGTAATTATCCCCCCCCCCCTTGTGTTGGTATAGAAATGGTATTTGCAAAAGCAAGTATGGTGAATCCCTTTCTTTGTTATTTGAAGTCCGTGGTGTCATTAAGCTCTTAAAGTAATGTGTTGATGTTACATAGCTCCTTATGTCATTGTTACTGCTTTGAAGTATTATTTTCATGTATTTTACTACTAGTCCGTATTTCCATATATCCAAAATGATTATGACCACCAAAACAACATCTCAAAAGAGTTATGATTATCCAAAGGACAATACCAAAAGAGTTATGAACTGATAAACAACAATCCCAAAAATCAAAGAATCTAAGTGAATAAATATGTATAATTATAGGTGGCAGTTCAGGGGAAAATTCCAAGCATGGGTCGATCCGAACTGGTACATAAGGGTGGCATCTCAAAGGCGAAATCCTAGAATGGGTCGATCCCTATCGGTATTAAAGGGTGCAGCTCAAGGGCGAAATCTTAGCATGGTCCGATCCCAATTTGTGTAATTATGAAGACCGAATTCCAGGGGTTAAAATGTCTAGCATGTGTCATCCTCTTCTACCACCGATCATCTAGTCACTTGTATTACATGCCCTACAAAGATTATAACATACAAAAAAGTAAAGAAAATAATGTAACTTACATCATCTCATAAGATTTAGCAAAGGTGGTATTCTCTCTTCATCGATGCACTCATATATGGATACTTGATTTCATTTGAACCCTCGTATTACATATGCTATTGCCTTACAAATTAAGTACATTTTCTTGTACTGATTTCCCTCGCTAGGAACGCAACATTTCATGATGCAGGCACATGTACTCCAGCTAGTAGACCTCCTCAGTAAGAGCACACAACACTCAGTTACTTTTGGTGAGCTCCAGGTTGATTCGAAGCATTATTGAGTCCTTGATAAATTCATTTCCGTATTATATCGTTGTCAAGGGTAAGGAGGGGTCTGTCCCGACCTACTCTAGTTTTTTTTATCTTTTAGAGGCTTTATAGATATGTGTATGTGGTTCAGTCGTATCTTAGAGAGTTGTGGCCTCAATGGTGAAGTCCTCTATATAACCTTTGGGTGCACTTATGTTGGTTCGTATCGTTGTATCTTATGTGAACTTGTCATGATTGTTATAGTTATATGCATAGTAAGCAAAAGTTACAGGTTGGTTCTCTTGGGCCTTTAGGACATCCGGTGCATGTCCGTGTTTGCATGTCCGTGTTAATAGGATTTGAGGCGTGACATCAACATCTCATCTAAGTTTTCAAACTCATGCCCAAGCCTTAAGACCCGAACTAAATGTCCTTATAGACAAAACTCAATGTTCCAAAGCGAACCGCACTAACAAAATTTCAATCCGAGCATGTTTACCAAGAATGTTGATCAAAGTCAATCTTAGGCTTAAGCTTAAAAGCTAAAATGCCTAATGGCACAAACTCGCGCCGAAAGCCTTAGGATTTGAGTCGACAGTTATACTACCCTAAAATGACCCTTTCAGAGCTAATGGAACCGTCATAATTTTTTTTGAGGTTGTCTACTTGAAAATTTTGACTAAAGTTAACCATTCAAGTTTCAAAATCTTCAAAACAGGGGAACGAATATAAAACCCAAACAAATGACGAGTCGACTGAACAATTAGTACCAACAAATCATAAATGTCTTGGGATCGCTATAGGAACACTCTAAATGATGAAAAGAAGATATTAAGGAAAAATGACATGGATAGTCATCATAGTGTGAGGACAAGGATCAACCAACAACAACCAAAGCTTAGAATGCCCATCTTAATGAACTCAATCTTGACCTCACTCTTGCCTTGCTGGGGAACATGTGAAATAGTACCATATGAATCACATTTCATAGAAGATATAGTTTAATATCAGTTGTTAAATTTGTATAAACAAAATAAAATTATCATATCATGTGTGATGATAGAAGTAATATAGTATTCGTTTAGAAACTTAATGATGATATCTTCAGCGTTTTATCATTTTATGTCTTTTATTTCCTTTATTGAATTTACTTGTCTAAAAATTTAAAAATATATTTCAAATAATTTAAAGTTTGTATGTCCAAATTCACAATTAAGATGAAATAAATTAACTTTCAAAATTAGAACCAAATAAAATAAATTGAGACTGTCAAAGTACAAGTTATCACTATAAAGTCTAGAAATTTGAAGTTTAGAATCAAATTGGACTACTTGGACTACTTGACGTAGATTATGATGGTGATTTTTATTATATTACAATAGTAATTCTCATGTCATTTTGTGGTGATTTTTATTATATTACAATAGTAATTCTCATGTCATTTTGTTATATATTTTTTTAATTCAGATGGTAGTGTATCTACGTGATTTTTTTTTTCACTTACTCTATTTCCTCTAATTTATCTTAAATGAAGGTTTAAGGCAATGCATATACATTAAGAAAAATACTTCAGGACATAATTTAAATAATATTTTTCACAAATTTTTTTTGTGAAATCATAAGTCTAACTTTGTAAGTAGCACAATTTATCTCCTAAAATATAAAACTTCACTAACAAAAAGAAAAAATATGAAAAAATTCAAACATCCATCTAGAACTTTGAATAATTCAATAATTTGAGCAATGAAAAAAGGATTAAATATTCACCGAATATGGACTGAAGAGATTGTATTTTATTTTGTATATGATTTTTTAAGGAATACTTTAATTATAGAAAATTTTTACGAACATATAGGGTGTGGTTGGCATGACTTATTTTCTCATGTTTGGTTGGTGAGAAGAAAATATTTTTCGGAAATGATTTTTAGTGTTTGATTTATGAATGAAAAATATTTTAGAGAAATCACTTTTATTTTTAATAGAGTAGAAAAAAATATTTTTTTAAAAAAAATTGTGAGGGGGGTTGGGGGCTGGTAGGGGGTGCGGTGAAAAAAATAAAAATTTGAAGTTGAAAATATTTTTACAAAATAAAATGAATACTTATTATGGAAGGTAGGGTG
>NC_028641.1:38899950-38908751 GCF_001406875.1 Solanum pennellii
GTAAAAAAAATGAAATGTTGAAGTTGAAAATATTTTTTATAAACAAACTTATTTTTTTTTTTGGAGGGGGGGGAGGGGGTTTGGTAGGGGGGGTGAGTTGGTGTGGTCGAGAGTAGGGGTGAAAAAATGAAATTTCGAAATTGTAAATAATTTTTAAAAACAAACTCTATCTTCTTCTTTTTTTGAGGGGTGGGGGTGGCCAGGGGTGTGTGGTGTGGGTTCCGAGGGTCAAGACTCGGGGTGAAAAATAAATTTTTGAAATTGAAAATATTTTTTAAAATCAATTCAATTGTCTGAGTGAAAATATAAAATTTTGAATTTTAAAATATTTTTTAGAAATTGATGTTTTTCAAAAAAAAAATATATACTTTGAAGTTGTATGAGAGTTTTGAAAATGTTTTCCTTAACTTTTGAAGGAAAGTCAATTTTCTTAATTTTGAGGAAAATGAATTGGTTTTGAAAATATTTTCCAAAACTTTTGTCCAAACCAAACATGAGAAAATTGGAAAACATATACACCCATAATGTATTTATCATATAAATTATGATTAAGAATTTACTTTGACTATTAAATATTATCATTAAATTAAATTTATGTCATATGTCATTAATCCTTCCAAAAAATTGGTCAAACAGAGAAAAGAGAACTCGAAGTTTACACGATAATTGCACTACATGTCACTTAACGTATTTTTATTTTTTTAAAAAAGCATTGTTGCTAAAGATTATATTTGTTGTAGCTAAATAAATAAATTTCTTTTTCGTAATTTACTTAACTTTGGAGTTATGATTAATGAAAATATTTTTTTGATAAGTAAACTTAGTGGACCATGAGAGAATTTTCCTAGTCAAAATTCATGTAATCTTAGCTTTTAGCTAATTAGTTAATAGTTTGACTATATATATTTTTACTAAATAATTCAATAATTGTTTTTCCAACTTTAGTATATAATTAGTTGACCAAATTAAATGAATCTCTTTGAGAAACTGCTATATAAATCACTCTTCTACTTCTTTTTTCCACTCACAAATTCATCTCTATATACAAAAAAAATCCTTCTATAAGTTTTTTTTTGTTCAGAAGCAGTCAGGGATTCAAGCCATTATAAATGTCCACCATTGGTGCATTCACATGCTTAGAGACCGTCCTCACCGCACTTGTAACAACAACCTCCACCATCTCGGCCACCACAGCCTCTGCCACCACATTACTGGAGTATCTACTACCTCCGACACCATAGCTTTCACTTGGTGTACACTCCCTAACCACTTTTCTAAGGGGTGTTGACACCTAATTTTGGACCTCCACAATATAAATTAATCATCGAGTTTATTCAATTTCAAACGATTTGGAATAGTTAGTTCTATTAAAAAATAAAAAAGTTTTTAAGCTATTTCAAAGTAATTTTAGTCATTTTTATAATTTTTAAATAATAAATATATTTTTATATAATTAGAATATTTATAAATATTTGAAAATCATCCCTAAAGATTTTACATTCGTTAGTTAATAATTTTATTAATTAATTCTAGTTTAAGTTATGGTTATAATTTTAAATTATTTAGTTTATAATTAAGTTAATTTTTCCATTTTGTGAAGTTTAAGAAATTCATTAATTTATTTTATTTATATTCATCGTGATTAAGATTTGACTGGATTTAACTAATTAGCTTAATATGGTTATATTCTTAAGTTCAAATAGCTATAATTATAATCGATTGAGTAAAATGACCAATCCCAATCCAACCTCTTTCCTTACCTCATCTTTGACCCATTTGAAGACCTCATCTTTGACCCATTTGAAGACCAAACCTTGGGAGTTAACCTGTTGACCCATCCCAATCCCAAAACATAGAAATCCAAACCCAGCCCATGTTAGGATCGAATCCACACACACACACTTGATGAATTAAGAACACACGAACTTTGAAGAGAAAGATATGAGAGATCTAGAGAGAGAAAGAGAGAAACCAAAATTTCGTGGTAACACCCCGTGAGTAAACTTCCACGGCGGTGGGGTATATATATTAATAAATCAGAGTATTTTTGGTTACAGAGAATAAATGGAGAATAAATAGTCTAGCCTAAAATTTAGGTAGGGGCACTTCCCCAAACCCTTCCTTCGGATGGGGGCTCCCGCCCCCCATAACCCCCTGCCAACCTCACCGCGGAGGTTAAACCGCGTAAACAGTAATATATGACAGTACATCAATATTAATCAGGCTCCACAACCTAACAATTCTCCCACTTGGAGACTGATTCAGTCATCCAAAAAATACATTCTCAAAAAAAAAATTCTTCATCATCAACATCTTTACCGCACTGCAACATCTGTAGCAACAACTACAGAAGACCAACCGAGGTTTTTCATAACTCCAGTTTCCCAACATCAACACATTTTGTCAACATGTTTGCCAGGTTCTTTGCACCCTCTATCTTCTCCAAGCATATATCACCATCCTCCACTGGCCTGCGAGTGAAATGGTATCGCTTTCTGATGTGCTTTGTCTTCGAATGATAAACTGGATTTTTCCCCAACTGTATGGCACTCTGGCTATCTGAGTAAATAATTTTTTCACTCTGCTTCTTGCCCAATTCCTCCAGATAATCTGCCAGTCATATCATGTCGTACCCAGCTTCAACTATTACCACATACTCAGCTTCAGTAGATGAAAGAGAAACACACTTCTGAAGCCTGGACATCCAACTCACTGTTGTTCCACCTATGGTGTAAATGTACCCAGATGTACTCTTGCTCGAGTCAACATCCCCACCAAGATCAGTATCCACAAAACCCTGTAGATTTACCTTGACTTTGCTAAAACAAAGTGAAGTACTCGATATACCTCTCAGATATCTCAGAATCCATTTCACAGCTTCCCAATGCTCTTTCCCCGGGTTCGCCATGTACCTGCTAACAACTCCCACTGCATGTGCTATATCAGGTGTAGTGCAGACCATAGCATACATCAAACTCCAACTGGTGAAGCATATGGAACAAGTTCCATATGATCACGCTCCTCGGCAGTCTTGGGTAACTACTCCTTTGACAATTTAAAGTGATTTGCCAATGGAGTAGTCCTGGGTTTAGCATCATTAACCGTGAATCTTCTCAGCACCTTCTCAATGTACAACTCCTGAGATAGATTTAAAGCGCCAGCAGATCTATCCCGAGAAATCTTCATCCCCAAAATCTGCTTCCCTAGACCCAAATCTTTCATCTCAAACGCTGCAGACAACCTTGTCTTCAAATTGTTAATCTCCCTCATACTAGATCCTGCAATCAACATATCATCCTCATACAAGAGTAGAAAGACATATGAATCAGTGTATTTCTTGAAGTAACAACAAGGATCCTTTTCAGCTTTGCAGAATCCACTCTTGGTCATGAAGGAGTCAAACTTCTTGTAACAGTGCCTTGGTGCTTGCTTTAGTCCATACAAGCTCCTGGTGAGTTTGCACACCATGTGTTCCCTGCGTGGAACCACAAATCCTTCCAGTTGCTGCATATAGATCTCTTTGTCCAGATCTCCATGTAAAACGCTGCTTTTACATCAATTTGCTCTAGATGCAAATTCTCCGATGCAACAATACTCAACAGAATTAGAATAGAGGTTAACTTCACAACAGGAGAGAATATTTCAGAATAATCAATACCTTTTCTTTGTAAATATCCTTTAACCACTAAACGAGCCTTGAACCTTCTTTTGCCATCTGGTTCAGTCTTGATTCTGAACACCCACTTGTTCAGCAAAGCTCTCTTCTCTGTAAGTAACTCAGTCAACACCCATGTGTCGTTCTTCTCAAGTGATCTCATCTCATCATCTATGGCTTGCTCCCACTTGATCGAATCCTTCACCTGTAGGTCCTCATCAAAGTACTCTGGTTCCCCCTCATCGGTCAGCAATAGATAGTGTAATGAATGTGAATACCTATCTGGTGCCCTAATAGTTCTGGATGATCTCCTTAACACCTGCTCAGGTGTAACTTGATCCACTTCAGATTCTTCAGTAGGAGTTGCTTGAGTATCTGCTTCGACATATCTGGGGTTACTCTTCTCCAACTCAACCTCAACTCCTACTTGCTTTGTAATCTCTAGAACCTTCTACTCTCTGTCCTTGTATAGGACAGACTAATCAAATGTCACGTCACAATCTCTCAGGATCTTTCTGTTCTTGTCATCCCAAAACCTGTAACCAAACAAATCATAACCATAGCCTATGAAGTAACACTTCACAGCCTTGGCATCAAGCTTGTCTCTGTTTTCGGGATAAATATGAACATAAGCAGTGCAACCGAAAGTCCTCAAGTGTGAGTACTTGAGTTCTTTTCCTGTCCAAACCTCCTCTGGAATCTTGAACACTAAAGGAACTGATGGTCCCCCGTTGATCAAGTATGCAGCTGTGCTCACAGCATCCGCCCAAAATGTTTTGGACAGCCCACATTGTATCATCATACTCCTTGCACGCTCATTCAATATTCTGTTCATCCTCTCAGCAATTCCATTCTGCCTTGCCTTACCAGCAACTGTTCTCATCAATCTGATTCCCTCAGCTGCATAGAATGCCTCAAACTCTGATTTGTCATACTCTCCTCCATTGTCAGACCTTAGGCATTTGATTTTCAAACCGGTTTGATTATCAACTTCAGCTTTACACTTCTTGAAAGTTGCAAACACATCTGACTTATGCTTCAACAAGTAAACTCATACCTTCCTGCTGAAATCATCAATGAAGGTAACATAGAATCTGGATCCTCCAAGTGATGATACTGGAGATGGTCCCCAAACATCTGTATGGACCATTTCCAACCGCACTTTCTTTGGCTCTCCAGGAGTCTTTGTGAAGCTTACTCTTTTCTGTTTGCCCATAACGCAGCTCTCTCAAAGACCCATATCAACAAACTTCAGACCCTCTAATGCTCCTTTTGCAACCAGCATCTTCATTCCTTTATCACTCATGTGTCCAAGCCACCGACATAAACCGGAAGCACCTTCAGCAACAGCGGCCATATTAATACACCCTGTAGTGGTGTACAAGGTTCCAGATTTGGTGCCACGAGCTACTACCATAGCAACTTTCACAATCTTCCACGAACCTTTCCCAAACTCTGCTGCATATCCCGTGCTATCCAACTGACCAACAGAGATCAGATTTTTCTTGAGCCCAGGAATATATCTGACATCCTCCAATGTCCACTGGTTTCCCGAGGTGGTCTTTATGCAAACATCCCTCTTTCCTTCAATCTCTAAGGCTTTATTGTCAGCAATATACACCTTTCCAAAATTTCCAGATTTGAAATTTTGGAACAACTCCTTGCTTGGAGACCAATGGAAAGAGCACTAGAATCCAAAATCAATGATTCAACCGAGTTGTTTACACTAAGGATTAGAGCATCTCCAATGTCCTCTGCCGAATTTACAGAATCATTGTCATCTCCAAATTTCTGACTATGTTTCTTCTTTGGCTTTATACAGCTCGTCCGAAAGTGCCCTTCTTCTCCACAGTTCCAACAAGTGACGTTTGATCTGTTCGGGGATTTTCCTCGATTCTTTGATTTTAATCGACCATGTTGATTTTGGCCTTTCGTCTTACTTCTCCCCCTTCAGTCAACGCTGAGAGCACTCCTTGATGAATCTCCCACTTCTCATTTGTGAATACTTTCGCTAAGAACAATATCACAGATTTCATCAAACTTCAGTTTCTCAGATCCACGGGAACTGCTAATCGCAGCAACAACAGTATCCCAAGACTCGGGCAGAGATGACATCAAAATCAACGCCTTAATTTCATCTCTGAATTAATATCGACAGAATTGAGTTGACTCACAATCATATTGAACTCGTTTATATGATCAAAAACAGATCCATTCTCAGACATCTGTAAATTGAACAATCTACGCATCAAATATACCTTGTTCATCGCCGATGGTTTTTGATACATGTTTAACAGTGCCTTCAACAGACCGGACGTAGTCTTCTCCTTCATGATGTTGAACGCCACGTTTCGTGACAAAGTCAACCAGATCAACCCTAGATCCTGGCGATCCTTGAGCTTCCACTTCTCCTTCGTCATGGATTCCGGCATTACCCCGGTCAACGGTTCGTGAAGATCTTTCTGGTATAGATAATCTTCGATCTGCATCTTCCAGAAACTGAAATTGGATCCATCAAATTTCTCGATTCCAAGATTTGAACTATCCATCTTCAGTAATCGTGTTGAATCTCCTTAGCTCTGATACCATTTGTTGGGATCGAATCTACACACACACACTTGATGAATTAAGAACACAAGAACTTTGAAGAGAAAGAGATGAGAGATCTAGAGAGAGAAAGGGAGAAACCAAAATTTCGTGGTAACAGCCCATTCCATTAAACATATACAATACAACATATATAGCAAACAACAATACCAAAAGAGACCAGTACATACGCGACCCCTCTTCTTCTTCGCGAAACCCAGAAGAGAAGCAAATCTCGACCAAAAATTGAATCTAGAAACTCCAGTAGTCCAGAATCGTTGTGTCGTTTTCTTCCTCTCTCTCTTATTCTCTTCGTACTACGAGAATAATCCAGGTGTATCAATCTTGTGATTCATCTGTCCTTCCTCCAGCAACCAAGCGGTTCTTATGAACGTCCTGTCAAGAAATTTGTTTTTTTTGCTTTGTTCAAGTTAAGTACTATTCCAGCTCTCGCATCGTGATCGTCAAGATATTTTTGAAATTCCAATGGGTTTTTATCCAAATTTCACCTGAATTCCCTCCTAAACAACCATGAATTCCTCCTATATAAACGCATTTTCTTCCTCATTGTTCGAGGTTGACAAATTTTTAGTATAAAATCTTGCGGGAGAATTTAATT
Source organism: Solanum pennellii (assembly GCF_001406875.1). Taxonomy (NCBI): domain Eukaryota; kingdom Viridiplantae; phylum Streptophyta; class Magnoliopsida; order Solanales; family Solanaceae; genus Solanum; species Solanum pennellii. The sequence goes on from NC_028641.1 coordinate 38,906,811, forward strand.
TACGAAATAAAAGAAGCGAAAACTAGATACAGGAATCAGAAAGAATTACACTCGAGAACAGAGAGTAGGATCGACTTCAGACTCAGCTTCACTCCCTTATTCTCTTCATTGCTCTTCCGATTTGGTGGAGGTTTAATGTTGGTGGTGGAAGTCAGTTTCCCGTTCGTTGCTGTTCCCGTGGCTGCACCGGAAAAGGTGATATCCTCGTCTTATTATTTCTTCATTAATGTATCTTTCTTATGATTTTTCGGAAATAATCATAGGTAATCTTTGAAGAAGTTACTTTGCGTGATCAAGGTGTCAATCTTTTGGGCCTGTTGGTTTGATAGAGTATACCTGAATCATTGTTTCGTTTTGTTTGAATTAGTTTTGTGTTCTTTTTTTGGAACGCACTAGCAATATTTTTTTTGTTCTCTACTGATTGGTTTGTGCTCTTTGCTGCCTTATATGTTGTTTGGAACTCTCACGTACTCTCACGTTGCTTGCTTCAGTAATTCATAGTGTATTCTCTCAATTTTTATATGTTTGATTACATTTTCTCTGGATTAGTGGTTTGTGTGGTCGTTTCAATTGGAAACTGAGTTAATTGACTGATTGTTGTTTTATTTAAGCATCTGCCTTTTCTTTAATAACAGTAGAATTTGTTAGGTTAATCTTTCCAGTAACTTGTTTGTGTCTTAGTTCTGGAGTTAATATTTTATATGGTCATTCAAGTATGTATTATTTTCTTAGAAAGTCACTCAACTTTGTATTTTACCTCAAAGGTCACTCAACTATCTATTTTTCCCTCAGAAAGTCACTTAATTTTGAATTTTAACTCAAAACTAACTCAACTATTAATTGTTTTCTCAGAACTACCTTCGCTCCGCACCTTATCCTTCGATCCAAGCCACGAGGCAAAAGGCAAGCTGACTTAGAGGCTGCGGTCATTCTTGATTGATGTAGCTTCGTCGTCTAGTCACTATTTAATTGATATTTAATTAAAATTTGCTGATGTAATTCTTTTTATTTAAAATCCAAAATTTTAAAAAATAAAAAAATACCATTTAAATCATTTAATAACCCGACCCATTAAAAATATAATATTAACCCATTTTATTTTACCTAATCACTAAAACTTCCACCTAAAGTTGCAACTAAATTTCCAGCCAACGCCTAATTATATATGTTTTCTACTCAAAAGAAATTGATAGAATCGATAATTCATGTTTTGATGATAGACAAGAAGTGCAAATAATCAGTAGCAAATGTACGCAGCAAAAGAAGACCAAGATAGAGTAAAATGGGTCAGCAACGTAATCAAGAAAATAGAGTTTTGTGTCAAAGCCAAAAATAATATATTAAAGGTATAAGTTGATACAAATAAGGAAAACCTTAAATATATTATTAAGGAAGGAAGTTGTATATAATAAGGATTGTACTTTAAAGTAATCCTTGTTTAACAACAATTTCCTTACCTTATCTAATAAGGATTCAAGACAACTATAACTCTATAAGAAGAGGACGACACAGAAGAAGAATCCCACGACTTCACATAGAGAGAAAAGTGAGAATTATTCATCAAACTGAAGTCTTCAAGATCGATAGGTTTGCTAAGTTTAAAACGTTCTTGAGTGAGAAGGTTTTTAACGTGTAGAACTATCTTCTTGTTTTGTTCTTGATTGTAATTTACGGTTTATTGTACAAATGGTGGGTTTGGCTCTTTGTAGGGTTGAGTTTCAGTGAGGGTTGTAACAAAAGGTGGGTTTGGCCTTTTGGAGAGATCGATTGGAGTCAATCGAGAGAGGTAGTAGAGATAAGGCTTTTTGATTATTGAGTTGTAATCACAAAATCTTATAGTTGAATTAATAAAACGAGGTTTTTCCTTCCTTGAGTGAGGAAGGTTTTTAATTCAATAAGTGTTTGTGTCTTTACTTAAAAGCAACTTACAAGAACCTGGTT
>NC_028641.1:38910402-38912152 GCF_001406875.1 Solanum pennellii
TTCCTCTCACTCAAGAACATCAAAGGAGGAAACGTTGCCTTTGGTAATGGAAAAAGTGGTGAAATTTAGGGAATTGGAAAGGTTGGATCAATGGATACTCATGCAATTGAGAACTTATATTATGTGAATGGCCTACAACATAATCTATTGAGCGTATCTCAAATATGCGATAAAGGAAACAATGTTCTCTTTACAGAAAAGGAATGCAGAGTAACAAACTCAGTGACTGGGAACCTGGTTCTACTAGGTAAGAGACACAAGAATGTGTACAAAGCCAAGATTGTTGACTCCAAGGAAGATACTCTTAAATGTCTAAGTGTTGTCTCTGATTCTCCATGATATGGCACAAAAGAATGGGACACATTAGCATGACAACTATAAACAAGCTCATATCTAAAGACCTGGTTAGGGGACTGCCAACCAAAAGTTTCAAGGACAACCAAGTATGTGGAACCTGCATTCAAGGAAAACAGGTTAGGTCATCCTTCAAACCAAAGTTGACAGTAAGTACTCCCAAGCCACTAGAACTGCTTCACATGGATTTGTGTGGACCAATGCGTGTACAAAGCAGGGATGGAAAAAGATATGTGTTTGTAATAGTTGATGACTACTCAAGATTCACTTGGACATTGTTTCTTGCATCAAAGGATGAGACATTCACTATGTTTGAAATCTTTGCAAAGCTGGTTTAGAAGAAATTCAACAATGAAATAATCAGCATCAGATCTGATCATGGGCTGGAGTTTGAGAACTCACAATTCCTACAATTTTGTACTACAAATGGGATTGAGCATAACTTCTCAGCACCTAGAACACCACAACAAAATGGTGTTGTTGAGAGGAAAAATAGAAAACTGGAAGATATTGCAAGAACAATGTTAATCTCAAGCAAACTTCCAAAATTCTATTGGGCTGAAGCAGTGAACACGGGATGCTATCTAATAAATAGATGTATGATCAGATCAGTGTTAAACAAAACACCATATGAGCTGCTAAAAGGAAGAAAACCAAATTTAGCACATCTTAGAGCCTTTGGGTGTGTATGCTTTATACACAACAATGACAAAGACAATTTGGGAAAATTTGATGCCAAGAGTGATGAAGGAATTTTTCTAGGCTACTCGTCACAAAGCAAGGCCTACAAGGTACTGAATAAAAGAACAAATCGTGTAGAACAAAGTGTCCATGTCGTCTTTAATGAAAATAGCAGTGAATTTGAAGGAAATTGAGAGGATGAACAGAATGAGGGAACCTGCTCAAGCCATCAAAACTAAGAATATGGGAAAAAGAATCTATACCCTCTGATAAAACATCTGAAATAAGGGATAAGTCTACTAATGAAACTGGTTCGTCTGCACCTCAAGAGTCAGTAAGTATTCCAACTCACAGTTGGAAACATCAAAGCTCTCACCCTTTGCAAAACATTCTTACTCCTCTTGACTCAGGCATCTCTACAAGATCCAAATTATGTAGCATGTGTGCATTCTCTGCCTATGTGTCCCTGATTGAGCCTAAAAATATAAAGGAAGCACTACTAGACTCTGATTGGATTAGTGCCATGCAAGAAGAACTCAACCAGTTTGAAAGAAGCAGAGTGTGGAACCTGGTTCCAAAACCTCAAAACAGGACGGTAATAGGAACTAGGTGGGTGTTTAGAAACAAGCTTGATGAGCAAGGACAAGTAGTGCGCAACAAAGCTAGGCTAGTTGTACAGGGATACAACCAAGAAGAAGGTATAGACTATGATGAA
>NC_028641.1:38912998-38913913 GCF_001406875.1 Solanum pennellii
AGAATATTGGTCGCATATGCTGCTCACATGGAGTTCAAACTCTACCAAATGGATGTCAAAAGTGCCTTCTTAAATGGTTACCTACAAGAAGAGGTGTATGTAAAGCAACCCCCAGGTTTTGAGAATACCTATGTATCCTGATCATGTATATAAACTGGACAAAGCACTCTATGGGCTAAAACAAGCACCTAGAGAATGGTATGATCGATTGTCCACTTTTCTTCTCACACATGGATATACAAAAGGAAAAATTGATAATACACTGTTTCTTCGAAAACAAGGTAAAGATCTGTTCATTGTCCAAGTATATGTAGGTGATATCATATTAGGAGGAACCAATGATTCACTAGGAGTAGAATTTGCTCAACTAATGAATAGTGAGTTTGAGATGAGCATGATGGGAGAGTTAAACTTCTTTTTGGGACTCCAAATTAAGCAAACTCCAGTTGGAACATCAATTCATCAACAAAAATACATCAAGGAATTACTGAAGAAGTATGATATGAATGAAGCTAAGTCAAATGACACACCAATTGGGACAACAACAAAGCTTCATAAAGATGAACCAGGTTCACCAGTCAATGATACTAGATATAGAGGCATGATTGGATCACTCTTATATCTCACTGCCAGTAGACCTGATATAGTGTTCAGTGTTGGTCTATGTGCAAGGTTTCAGTCTTGTCCCAAGGAATCACATCTAAAAACTGTCAAAAGAATCTTGAGATATTTAAAAGGCACAATGAACCTGGTTCTCTGGTATCCAACTGGTGACTCTTTTGATCTAAAGGGATTTGCTGACGCAGATTATGCAGGACATATGGTTGATAGAAAAAGTACCTCTGGGATGGCACACTTTTTAGGACCATGTTTAATATCTTGGGCAACTAGAAAACAAAATTCAGTGGCTCTATC
>NC_028641.1:38917893-38922391 GCF_001406875.1 Solanum pennellii
TGTTGCTATGGATGATACTTGGTTTTGTTTAGCCGCTTTTGGACTCTTTTTGATTTGTCAAAAGGGGGAAGAGGAGTATTTGCATACATCACACAGATAGAGATAGATTTGTTTGTCTTCATCAAAAAGGGGGAATATGATAGAATTGATAATTCATGTTTTGATGATAGACAAGAAGTGCAAATAATCAGTAGCAAATGTACGCAGCAAAAGAAGTCCAAGATCGAGTAAAATGGGTCAGCAACGTAATCAAGAAAATAGAGTTATTTGTCAAAGCCAAAAATAATATATTAAAGGTATAAGTTGATACAAATAAGGAAAACCTTAAATATATTATTAAGGAAGGAAGTTGTATATAATAAGGATTGTACTTTAAAGTAATCCTTGTTTAACAACAATTTCCTTACCTCATCTAATAAGGATTCAAGACAACTATAACTCTATAAGAAGAGGACGACACAGAAGAAGAATCCCACGACTTCACATAGAGAGAAAAGTGAGAATTATTCATCAAACTAAAGTCTTCAAGATCGATAGGTTTGCTAAGTTTAAAACGTTCTTGAGTGAGAAGGTTTTTAACGTGTAGAACTATCTTCTTGTTTTGTTCTTGATTGTAATTTACGGTTTATTGTACAAAGGGTGGGTTTGGCTCTTTGTAGGGTTGAGTTTCAGTGAGGGTTGTAACAAAAGGTGGGTTTGGCCTTTTGGAGAGATCGATTGGAGTCAATCGAGAGAGGTAGTAGAGATAAGGCTTTTTGATTATTGAGTTGTAATCACAAAATCTTATAGTTGAATTAATAAAACGAGGTTTTTCCTTCCTTGAGTGAGGAAGGTTTTTAATTCAATAAGTGTTTGTGTCTTTACTTAAAAGCAACTTACAAGAACCTGGTTTTTGTTCTGGGGTAAGGCTTCTTCAGAAATGTAATGTAACTTTAAAATAATATTGGAAGAATTATTGTTCTCTGTTTTCTTCTTCTTTCGCTTAATTTATTGTGGCAGTGTCTCATTATATTTACTCAAATCAACTATGGACATTAGTGTGCTTTAATTAATGCAGAAATTAAGCCCTAAATTAATTTGTTTGACATTCAAATAAACGATAATTGATCCAAAAGAGAGTGAATAAGGTACAAGTATTGGGTAAAATAAAATGGGTCAATATTATATTTTTAACGGACAGGTCATTAAATGATTTAAATGATATTTTTAAATTTTTTAAAATTTTGGATTTTAAATTAAAATAATTACATTAGAAAATTTTAATTAAAGTATCAATTCAATAGGTTGAGTGACTTTTTGAGAGAACAATTAATAATTGAGTGACTTCTGAGTTAAAATTCAAAGTTGAGTGACTTTCTGAGGAAAGAATTGATAGTTGGGTGACTTTTAGGTAAAATACAAAGTTAAGTGACCTTTTGAGAGAATATTGGATAGTTGAGTGACCATATAAGATATTAACTCCTTAGTTCCGTGAAAATGGTGCCTGGTCATCTTAATTTAGAAGCATGAATATGTGTTAAACATGGATTAGCTATTAGCTACTGCAAATTGAATAGAAATTTTTTTATCGTATGCTTGAATGTTGAAGTAATTTTGTGAGGCTCAAATTTTGGCCTCTGTTAGTTTGTGGTGTTTTGTTCTAAAGTGTTCAATTATTCAATTTCTTCTTTTAGTTACATGGTATATATTCTGATTCCTTTTTCTTAATTTGTCCTGATACAATGTGCTGTTGGAGTCTATTGGACTCTTCCTCCCATCCTTGCATTTCAAGATGGCTCATAAAGGCCCCAAATCCTCTTTTACCCTTGAGTCAGCCCCCATTGAAAATCGTGAAGTAGATGAACAGGTTGAAAGCATCAAATAAAGCTGGAAATTAAATTTACAGGTTTCAGTAAGTTGAAAACATGTGAATATACACTGGTATACATCTACTCTATACATGATATATACATGTCCAAAAGAATTAATACAGGCATTCGGAAGTTGATGTAGGTTGTATACCTTTGCATACAGTTCGATATACATGGAAAAAAACAAAGGAAAAATTAGTAAAGTAGTCAAAATTCCTAACTTAATTAGTAAAAACATCTACACTTTAAAATATTTAGTCAAAACGTCAAAATGTCAATATTTTAAAAATAATTTTTACATACTATAATTTGTTTTTCCTTTTATTTCTCAAAACAGTCCAACATTAAATATATTCACTATCCATTTAGACTTCTTATAGACTTTAATACCATTAAATTTATTTCCATCTTTAAGATTTTCAAATTTTTTTATCTTTTACCATTTTCACCATTATTGTCTCTCATTGTTGAAGAAGAACTAATTATTCAAGTTCATATCCATTTGTTCAGACCTATCGATTAATTCAAGAAATCTCTCAATACATAAATGTATTTTCGTAATCATCTTTTATTTTGTGAGATTTCGTAAGATTTTGTTTTCAAAATAAAAATTATGTTGAATTTGGATTGTATGTATTACAATTTTTTCATCATTTTTTCGATTTTTATATGAGTTTGTTAACATACTCATCAAATATATATGCATTTCAGAATTTTAGTATTTGAAACACTATTTTTATGATTTTATTTTCATATTTGAGATTTAGTAGATTGTAATTTGTAGTAAGGCACATAACATTCATACATAATATATTGTTTGATTTTTTTTATATATTCATATTTAATAATTTCAAATTTTGCTTATAGGGTTATTAATTCACAAATGAACACAGATTTCAGATTTGAATTTGGTGAAAAGAATTGAAAAAAAGAAACATTGCAGACGAAGAAGAAAGAGAGGGTCAAAGAAGAATGTTGCAAAATTGTATTCGTATCAGAATAATATTCATATTAATTCTTATTTGTCAATTATTTTTCTTTTACTCATCATTTGTATTTTTATTAAGAATGTTGTATTTCTTTTTTATTTGTAGTCATTCAAATATGTATCTTACATGAATTTGTATTTTTAAGCATAGATGTATCCTATTTTTTAACAGTCAATTTATATTTTTTTAGAATATTGTATTCTGATTATATCATTTTTCACTATGTATGCTATCTCATATGAATTTGTATTTCTTAAAAATATATGTATCCTGTTTTTCAACCGTTAATTTGTATTTTTTTTTTAGAATATTGTATATTGATTATATTATTTTACTATGTATGCTATATGTTTTCCAGAATCTTGTATTCTTATTTATTTTATAGTCAATTTGTATTTATTTTTTAGAATATTATATCCTCCCTCAACAAATTTATTATTTCCACCAAGTATGCTATTTTCCCCCAAAAATCTTGTACCCTTTCATAAATCATATTCATACATATTGAGATATGTGTGTGTGTGTGTGTGTGTGTGTGTGTGTGTGTGTGTGTATATAGTAATCAAGTAATACAATTTTGATCATCAAAATACGATTTGTAGTTTGAATGAAAAAAATTAATTTTAATTTAAATGGTAAAGTGAGCACATAAAATGTAAAAAAGATTGGTATACAATTAAAATGAAAACATAACAAAGGAAAGTTGATCTAATAGAATGAAAAAGGAGCTTTTTAAAAAAAAAATTGATGATGATGAGAATTTTAAGTGATATGTTCCTTCTCTAAAAACTATTATCTCACTTTTTCATCATACTACTTTTTTGTATTTTATATATTATTATACAATATTCTAAATAAAAAATAGAATGAATAGAAATACGAATAAAATACATATTGAAATAAATACGAAATACAAAATTTTCGAATAAACAAATAAATACACATGAAAAAAATATATGAATACGAATATGTTTCGTAAATAACTATAAATTCATTTGACATACCTATTGGAATGACTAATAAAAAAAAGATTAAGATTATGGAGAAAAAAAAGAACAAAGTTTGAGTTATATTTGAGATTGTAACTGATGAGAAAATTAAGTGATCTTTACTTTTTTTTTAAAAATATTCTCTCCCTTGATTTTCTCCCTTTTGTTATTAAATAATTCTATTCGTTGAATTAAAAAAAATAATAAAAACATAAATAAGATACATAACAAATTAAAATTTTGACATTTTTACTAAATATTGAAAGTGTTATTAATAAGCTGTCACGGCCCAAAACGGGCCGCGAGTAGCACCCACACTTATCCTACTATGTGAGCGAACCAACCAATCTAAACCCCAACATTTCAACCAATAAACAGAATATAATGCGGAAGACTTAAAACTCATTAACAAAATCAATTAATAACTTCTAAAATTAAAATATTTATTATTATTCCCAAAATCTGGAAGTCATCACCACAAGAACATCTATCCTCAATTACTAAATCTAAGAATATCTAGGAAGCTAAAATAAATAAACAGCTAGTCCATGCCGGAACTTCAAGGCATCAAGACATGAAGAAGAAGATCCAGTCCAAGCTAGAAGCATTAGCTCACCCTGAGATCTGACGTGATGAAGACTGGCTAGAGTTGCGGTTGAGTTGAAGACGA
>NC_028641.1:38925670-38942812 GCF_001406875.1 Solanum pennellii
GTCAAGAAAAGAAGATCTCGCCTCCACACTGGCCAACAATCCTCCCTTCTCATTTACTTCTAGCCTCATAAGGTCATTAGTCAAATTTTGGATTTCTCTAGCCAACGGACGTCTAGAAACTTGTAAGTGGGCTAAACTACCCATGCTCCCTGCTTTTCTACTTAAGGCGTCTGCCACAACATTATCCTTTCCTGGGTGATACAAGATGGTAACATCATAATCCTTCAGTAGTTCCATCCACCTCCTCTGTCTCAAATTCAAATCCCTCTGAGTAAAGACATACTGTAGGCTACGATGATCCGTGTAGACTTCACACTTGACCCCATAGAGATAATGTCTTCATTGCTTTAATGCAAACACAACTGCAGCCAATTCCAAATCATGGGTCGGATAGTTACGTTCATGCACCTTTAATTGCCTCGAAGCATAAGCAATTACATTCTTCTCTTGCATTAGCACTGCACCCAAACCAGAATAGGATGCATCACAATAAACAATGAAGTTCTTACCCTCTACTGGCAAGGTAAGGATAGGTGCAGTAGTCAGCAAGGTCTTGTGTTTCTGAAAGCTTTCCTCACATTCATCCGACCATACAAATGGAACATTCTGCTTAGTCAAGTTCGTCAATTGGGAGGCAATAGAAGAGAATCCCTTGACAAATCGACGGTAGTAGCTGGCTAAACCGACAAAGCTCCTTATTTCTGACACATTAGTAGGTCTTACCCAATTTCTCACTGTTTCAATCTTAGATCCACCATCACTCCATCCTTAGAAACCACGTGCCCCAAGAAGGACACTGAATCCAGCAAAACTCACACTTGGAGAATTTGGCATAAAGCCTTTTCTCCCGTAACACTTCCAACACAATTCTCAAATGCTCCTCATGTTCCTTCTTACTCTTGGAGTATATCAGTATATCATCAATAAATACGATCACAAAGAGATCCAGATATGGCTTAAAAATCCCGTTCATCAAGCTCATGAAAGCAGCAGGGGCATTCGTAAGACCAAAAGACATTACTACAAATTCGTAATGCCCATACCTGGTTCGAAAAGCAGTCTTTGGAACATCCGTTGCCCGTATTTTCAATTGATGATAACCGGATCTCAAGTCAATCTTAGAGAAGACACAAGCACCTTCTAACTGATCGAACAAGTCATCAATGCGAGGAATGGGATACTTGTTCTTAATTGTTACCTTGTTCAACTGCCGGTAGTCTATGCACACCCGAAAACTCCCATCCTTCTTCTTCACAAATAACACCGGAGCACCCCAAGGGGATGCACTTGGTCTAATGAAACCTTTCCTTAACAACTCTTGAAGTTGGGCCTTTACCTCCCTTAACTCTGCTGGAGCCATTCTATAAGGAGGTAGGGAAATGGGGCGAGTACCCGGCTCCAGATCAATGCAAAAGTCGATTTCCCTATCCGGTGGCATCCCAGGAAGGTCTGCAGGGAACACATCCGGAAACTCACGGACTATCGGAACCGACTCAATTGAAGGGACTTGGGTAGTATCATCCCTGAGGTGTGCCAAGAACGCTAAACATCCTTTACTAACCATTCTCTTAGCACGAAGAAAGGAGATGATACGAACTGGAGTGGAAGTGTAGTCACCCTCCCACACTAACGGATCTGCCCCAGGCTTGGCCAATGTTACAGTTTTAGCATTACAATCTAAGATTGCAAAATTTGGAGAAAGCCAAGTCATACCCAGAATTACATCGAAATCAACCATTTCTAAGATAACCAAGTCTACATGAGTATTGCTCCCCACAAAAGTCACCAGACAAGACCTATATACCTTTTCAACTATCACAGACTCACCCACCGGAGTAGAAACACGAATAGGCATGTCAAGCAATTCACAATGTAAATTAAGACCAGTAGCAAATGAGGAAGATACATATGAAAATGTGGAGCCAGGATCAAATAATACAGAAGCCATGCAATCACAAACCAAAAGATTACCTGTGATAACAGCATCTGATGTCTCCGCTTCAGACCGCCCAGGGAAAGCGTAACAATGGGCCCTATCACCTGTCTGCCCGTTGCCCCTACCATGGGGTGTTGTAGTAGCTCCAATTTGCCCGTCACCCCGGCCGTTTTGGTGACCACCATTACCTCGGCCACCACGCCCTCCAGAATAACGGCCTCTTCCATGACCACCTCTACCTCTGACTGTTGGGGGTCTGTAACCTTGTTTTGGACAAAACCTCCTAATGTGTCCGATCTCTCCACATTCATAACACTCTCTGGACTCAAGCTTAGGTCTCTGTGAGAACGACGAAGTCTGGGGATGACCTCCAGACTCAGAGAAATGTTGACCGGTCTGCGGTGGACCCCCAACTACAGTCTGTAGTGAAGACTGAATTGGTCGGACTGAGTAACCTCCTGAACCCTGTCCTCTAGAGTAAGAACCATTAAACTCACCTCCCTTTCGAAACCTTTTAGATGTCGATGCCATGGTGAAGTCGTCTGGCTTCACTCCCTCCACCTCTATCACGAAGTCTACCACTTCTTGGAAGGATTTCGCTGTAGCCGCTACCTGTAAGGCTGAAATCCGCAAATCTGACCTCAACCCTTTCACAAAACGGCGAATCCGCTCTTGTGAACTGAAGCAAAGCTGGGTGGCATACCTAGATAATGCACGAAACTTAGCCTCATACGCAGTGACCGTCATTCTGCCTTGCTCTAGGCTCAAGAACTCATCTCTCCTCCTATCCCTCAAAGTCCGGGGTATATACTTCTCCATAAATAAGCTAGAGAATGACGCCCAAGTCATAGGTGGTGCCTCTGCTGGTTGACACTCAACATGTGACCGCCACCACATTTTGGCGTTTCCCTGAAACTGATAGGTTACAAACTCAACGCCAAATCGTTCCACTATGCCCATTTTATGTAGTAACTCATGACAATCAACCAGAAAATCGTAGGCATCCTCAGATTCAGCACCCTTGAAGACTGGAGGTTTCAATTTCAAGAACTTACTGAAAAGTTCATGCTGATCGCTTGTCATTATAGGCCCTGTAGTCAAGCGAGGAAACGTGCCTATTTCAAATGGAGCATCCATGCGGGGAGCCGCAGCAGCGGCCTGTTGTACTTCCGGAACCTGAGGTGCTGGTGCAGAAAACACTGGAGGTGTCTGGCCTTGATCAGATAACCCGCTAAGATAAGCAAGAACCTGATTAATCATCTCTGGGGTAGGTTGGGGTGGTAATTCCTCATTCTGCACTTGCTCACTTTCCCCTTCCTCACCCTCTCTTACTACTTCCTCAGTCGGTGGAGGAGTCACCGCCCTAGTACTAGATGGGCCAGGTGCTTGTCCTCTTCCTCTAGAGGACGTCCTCCCGCGACCTCTACCACGGCCTCTTGCCACTACTCCTCTTCGAGCTACAGCCCCAGTGGCTGGCTCAGACGCATCTTGTCTTGCCGGTGTTGGTGTTGGCACAGTTGTTGCTCTAGTTCTAACCATCTGCGAAATAGAGTGAAGATGGTCAGATACCAATTTGTATCACCTAGATACCAATTGGATCCAAGTAATAGCACGAAAGAAAGAAAGAATGGAATTTTCCTAAAGTCCTATAGCCTCTCAAAGAAAAGTAAAGGCGTCCCCCTACCGTTCCTTAAGACTCTACTAGACTCGTTCTTGTGTGATGAGACCAACGAACCTAATGCTCTGATACCAAGTTTGTCACGACCCAAAACGGGTCGCGAGTGGCACCCACACTTATCCTACTATGTGAGCGAACCAACCAATCTAAACCCCAACATTTCAACCATAATAAAACAGAATATAATGCGGAAGACTTAAAACTCATTAACGGAATCAATTAATAACTTCTAAAATTTAATACTTATCATCCCCAAAATCTGGAAGTCATCACCACAAGAACATCTATCCTCAAATTACTAAATCTAAGAATATCTAGGAAGCTAAAATAAATAAACAGCTAGTCCATGCCGGAACTTCAAGGCATCAAGACATGAAGAAGAAGATCCAGTCCAAGCTAGAAGCATTAGCTCACCCTGAGATCTGACGTGATGAAGACTGGCTAGAGTTGCGGTTGAGTTGAAGACGATGGCACGTTTGCTGCACTCCACAATTAACAAAGAAAAACAAATACAAGTAGGGGTCAGTACAAAGCACAAGTACTGAGTAGGTATCATCGGCCAACTCAAAATAGAAAGCAATATATTTCAGATAATAACATAAAATCAACTAATATTCTTAACAGGTGACAACAACATTTACCATAACCCTTGGCCACAACACCAAGCACATCTATGAGGACTCAAGCCTCCACACCATACTCATTTGGGAAACAGGTTCTTTAGATTGAGTATATTAACATATTTCAAGATTCATTCTCTTTACTATCCTGGTGTCGGAACGTGACACCCCGATCCACTACTATCCTGGTGTCGGAACGTGACACTCCGATCCATCTACTATCCTGGTGTCGGAACGTGACACCCCGATCCATATACTATCCTGGTGTCGGAACGTGACACCCCGATCCATATACTATCCTGGTGTCGGAACGTGACACCCCGATCCATATACTATCCTGGTGTCGGAACGTGACACCCCGATCCATATACTATCCTGGTGTCGGAACGTGACACCCCGATCCATATACTATCCTGGTGTCGGAACGTGACACCCCGATCCATATACTATCCTGGTGTCGGAACGTGACAATCCGATCCATATACTATCCTGGTGTCGGAACGTGACACTCCGATCCATATACTATCCTGGTGTCGGAACGTGACACCCGATCCATCTACTATCCTGGTGTCGGAACGTGACACTCCGATCCATCTACTATCCTGGTGTCGGAACGTGACACTCCGATCCATATACTATCCTGGTGCCGGAACGTGACACCCGATCCACTATTCTCAATCTTTTAGTTCATCAAGCCTTCTTTTATACCAAGGCATCATCATTAACAAAAAGATTTTAAGGTTTAAGATTCAACAGCCTCATCATGCTAATTCATCACAATTATGTAATCATATCATACATACACACAATTAAGCCATATAGGAGACTTTACATTACTACCCAATACATATCATTCGCTATTAAGAGTTTACTATGAAATAGCATAAACCATAACCTACCTCCACCGAAGAATCGCGATCAAACAAGCTATCTTCCCAAAACCTTTGCTTTCCTCTGCGTTCTTCTCTTTCTCTCGTTCGTTTCTCCCTTCTCTCTCTGTTCTTTCTATTTTTCTTATTTCAAAACCCTCTTTCTTTTACCCTAATTAGCATATAATTAAGTATAAAAGATGATAAAATACCCCACTATTTGTTTCAAGGTTATCTCTTTTAACCCCCAAGTAATTGAATTATTAACATTAAACCACTAACTTTATAATTATAAGCAGGAATAGTCCAAAACGCCCCTTAAAACATTTAACAGAAATCCGACCCAGTCAGGGTTACGCAGCCTGTGACGGCCCGTCGTGCCTGCGACGGTCCGTCCTGCTGCTTCCGTCACAAAGTTCAGAGACTCAATTCATTAAAGAGTCTGTGACGGCCCGTCATGTATGCGACGGTCCGTCCTGCCATTTCGTCGCGAAGTTCAGAGAGTCGATCTCAGTACCCAAATTTCTAAATTCTAAGTGTTTTGGAACGAGACCCCCTTGACGATCCGTCGTGCCCATGACGGTCCATCGTGGGATCCGTCAACCCAGACAGTGATTTCCAGAAATTAAATCTGCTGCTCGAAACGACTAAACAGGTCGTTACATAAGCCCTCTTAAATATTAAAATATTGACATTTTGAAAAATTTTCTAAAAACAAAATCCAACATATATACAACAATATACATTATGTGTAAACATGGATTTTCAAGAATGAAAATGGGCCAAAGCCCATTCTTTCTTTGCTTAACAGGTCAAGCAGAAATGGAGGAGGGCTTAGGCCCATGTTATGCCGCTAGCACATTTTTTAGAATAAGGACAGGTGGACCGATTATTGCCATTGCTCAGGATAGCTTTTTGTAGCTTCTAGAGTCTATTTCTTAGTTCAAGATCCCTCTTACTAACTGGAATCAAAGAATTAGTAGATATGTTCCGCCCAAAATGGGAATGGACTAGGGTTATGAACTTATAATCTAATGATCGAGTCGATTCCATGATTATAAGGTCATTCCATACCGGACCAGGCCGGAATAGGGTTATATACATTCTCATAATGAGAAGGTCCAATCTCGGAAAAATGATAGAATATAGCAAATATTAATATATATTTAAATAAAATAACTAAAGTTTAATTTTATGATGTTACCTGGCTATAAATATACAATAAATAGAAAAGTTAATTATATATCAATAATCAATTTTTTATATATATTTAATATAAATAGATAATAAATAGGAAAGTTATTATTACACTCATAATTAATTATGTTCTCTCAATACCTTCTATTTCATCAATATTCCTATATTACATATTTTATGTATTTTCCCCCAATTCTTTTCAATTCAAGCAAGATCTTTTTGTATGATTATAGGAGCGATTTTTGTGGATTTTAATCATTATGAGGTATTTTTATTTATTTTCTCCTCCTTTTTATGTAAATTTTATTTAAATAGATCTATTCTTATAGGGTTTTGATTGAAATTGTTTTTTCATGAAAATTATATTGCTTTTATACTTTTCTTTCCATGTCGAAATTGCGTATCTCCTTGTGGAGAGTGTCACCTTTATTGCTGGAGCCATTTTCTTGTCCCGACGCATCGATGAGAGATCCTGATGGTCTATGAGATGGAGCGTGGGGAATACCCGCAGTGCAGCGGAGCCGTTAGGTAATTGTTGTTAGCGGAGAGTGTAGAGAGAGAATGTTGTTGTTTGCCAAATGTGTATATTTAATAATATTTATATACATAGAGAACTGTATTGTAATATTAATACAAATGATAATTTGTGAATACAAGTATATCTGGATACATAAGTAATTTATCCGATTTGATTAAGCAATACAAGTATAGCTGGATAAATTAATACTACATTTTTATAAATAAATAACTAAGTTAACATCAAGCGTCAAGTATTACAGGAAAAACTTCACAAAAAAGAAATTGACGTTTTGTTGGCTTTTTCAATTTCATACAGTCGAATACTTACACACTTTGATACGAGCACACTCTATTGTTTTTTCCATTTTCTTATTTACAACAGTGTATACATATGTATAGTATATTGGTGTATTTATTTTTTTTGGTTTAACAATAGTATATGCATTTTTCAGATTGTTTTCATATGCTAAAAATTGTACCACTATACCGTGTTTGATGTATTAATGCGTTAAGTTTTTATAAATACTTGTATCCTTGATATACTAATACTTTAAGTTTATAAATAAAAAGCAAGGAAACTTACATAAATATACTATAATAAAAAAATATTTATCATTTATAGCAGTAACATTTTTTTTACTTGACCAATTTTAATTCATTCATAATACAA
Source organism: Solanum pennellii (assembly GCF_001406875.1). Taxonomy (NCBI): domain Eukaryota; kingdom Viridiplantae; phylum Streptophyta; class Magnoliopsida; order Solanales; family Solanaceae; genus Solanum; species Solanum pennellii. The sequence goes on from NC_028641.1 coordinate 38,933,160, forward strand.
GTTTAATACATATTACAAAGATAAATTTATTATTCAAATATAATACAAGTTTTAATAATGGATAATACATTTATCACACATTTTATACACTTATAATACAACCTGCCAGTGTTCTACCAAACAAATATAATATATTTCAAAAAAAATTAAAATTCAAATATATTGCATACATAATTCACTTTTAATACATATTAAAGATTATCACAATATTGCTATAAATGGTAATAAACAAAAAGTATCGCTAAATTCAGTAATTATTTTTAAAAATATATTAATTCATATAATTTTCCCATAAAAGTACCAATTTGAATTCAAAGTATATATATGCTAACTGTACAAGTAACACACTTTCTTATTTAGTTATTGTAATTACAACTGTGATAGTGTATAAATAAAAAAATAAAAACATATACAAAAATACAACGAGAAAAAGACGTAATACTGTTTTATATTCATTTTATGAATACTTTCATAATTAGTATTTAGTGAATATATTGTATTTTGGAATATAAATACAACTTATTGTATTATGTGAATGAATCAGATTTGCATACAATATGTAATTATTAGCTGGTAATTTAACTATGAAAATTTGAGTGATTTGGAACATAATAAAAGGTTGGCACTTGACAGTTATGGTAACATATCATACCATATTTAGTGCATTGTAAAATTACTCTATAAATAATATTAATAAACACCTGGAAGTTATGATAATATATCATACATTATTTAGTGCATTGTGAGATTACTCTATAAATAATAATAACACTAAAAAATTGATGCAATCATACAATTAGAAATTGACATAAAACATAGTCATTTTTAGTGAATAACATACTTATAGCTATTGAACTTTAATAACCTATAAATATAATTATTTTTGTAAGTTGTTCAATTTTTTAATGTGGACCCAAAGCCCAAATTTTATTATTTCTTCTTTGTTTATTTGTTTATTTTTTGTATTAACTAACTTTTTATTTAATTTGATTTTTATTTCATTAAATTCCCATAAGATAGTCATTTCACTTTTTATGTTTAAATTAAAATATACTTATTTTTATTTATTACTTACTTTTATTTTATTAATTTTCTTGCAAATATTTGAATTATTTTCTCTAAACGATCTCTTTAGTATTCCCCTCAAAAAATATAAAAAATGAATTTGCTTAGTATAAAATTTTTCAAGTTACTGAAATGTTTTAGTCAAATCGATGGTCAACTGCAGTTAGCGGACATTTCAAGGGTCTACTACCTTCTCATGATGTTAATTGAATCCCGAACTCTCTTTGGATGCCAAATGATTTTTCATAGTTTAAATCTTTTGAAAAACTTAACTTTTTTTAATTTCTTTCAAGAATGAAGTGGCAACTCCTAAAATCATCATTTTCGTATAAAATAGGGAGTGTACCTAGAGTGAAGGCTATGGTAGCGGTGGTAGTAGATACTCTGGCGGTGGTGGCTATTGTAGTGGTGGTGGAGGTGGTGATGGTGGTTTCTACAAGTGTGGTGAAGACGATCACTATGCCAATGAATGCACCAATAGTCTCTATCTTGATACCTTTGACATGAAAGAATAAACACCAAAGGCTTATGATAAGGCGTTGAAGATGTATCGCTGCCCTAAAGTCAAATTTAATTTTTTGACATGAAATAAGGGTAATCTTGAAAACCGTTAATAAAAATGACGAGCATGTCCATCATGAATTCACTTTAGTGAAATTATACGGCTCACCAAATATCGATTGCAGGTATTAGAAGAAACAAATTATTTTAATTTTTGAATATTAGAAGAACAAACAAATACATGAAGCTTAATTATGTCTTTTTCGTTGTATATATCATTTTTTTGTCTTTTTTTTCTCCTTTATAAAATTCTGTTGAACTTTTTCTATTTGGTTGCATTGTTTATGTTACATGTTAGTTCACCTTATTTTTGTTATTTTCTATGTTTTGATGTGGGAGCTAGGCGGGGTTCATGCGAACCCACTAGCTTTCCCGTAAATTCTATATATGTACTAGAAATTCAATTAAATATGTATGTGTATTAATTTAAGAACCCCTAACTAAGTTGATTGACGATTTTTAACGAAATTTTAAACCCCTCGAACTCTTAATATTGCTTTGCCCAGGATGTGATTCTTATACATATCACGTAATTAGTATAATCTTGATTCTTTAGTAGTCATGTTGAAATCTGCATTTTATGAAAATTTCCTTGAACATTGTTCAAGAAATCAACAATTTTTTTTTAATGATAGTTTTAAGCCACATTATTTTTGATTTGTCAATGCTAATTTAATTGACTTCATTGTGCTTTTAGTTTACAAGGATGAATGTATGTCCGATCGTAAAAGGAATAATAAAGAAGTACAATTCAAACTAACTTTATTTAGTTTTAACCTATCAAATACAAAATGCTATTACAATACAATATTTTTAAATGAATTGGCGAAACCAAAAAAAAACATAAAACATTTGTTAAGGTCACCTTATTTTTCTCGACTGGAGTAAGAAGGACAAATATCAAAGATAAAAGATATTAACTTTCCTTTATTTATTGCGGGTGGGTGGGGCATGACCCCTTGGGAAAATAAAAAATAAAATATAATATGCAATTTTATAATGACTGTCATGGACAACAAGATTCAAATTAAATGTAAATCTATCATTCACATCTTTTAGAATAAACATAAAATATGGCTTAATTAAGAGTGAATTTGTTTCATGAGGTCAATTTTTTTGTTTGTTTGTTCAGAAAATAAGTTATCTTATTATTAATTACCTATTTTTTTTTTGAAAAATAAATTTAAAAATATCACCTTAAAATATTTACAGGTTAGAATGAGATTTTATTTTTTCTACTATTTTGCTTGGAAAAGTCAATTTGTTTTCATTTTAAAGCAATTTATTTGTACAATGGATTTACTAAAATAATTCAAACGGTAAATCAATTACTATACTAAATATATCCCCCCCCCCCACGCCCCCAGAAATGGCTGTGTAAATCAGTCATTGTGTTTCTTTTTCACTCACTCAGTCTTTCTTGTATACAAAATATTTCTTCTATATTTTTAGATGGTAGAGAGAGAAAATGGTGTTGCAATTATGGTGATTGTGTCGATAACCCACATTGAGGTTCAATATAGGGGTGTGAGAAAGATGCAAAAGGGGAAGTATGGAGCTGATATTACAAACACCATCCAAAAGGTACGGGCTTGACTTGGGACCTTTGATACGAAAGAAGAAGCAACAATGTCATACAATAAGGAGGAGAGGAGATATCCCGTCCCAAAACTAAATTTAATGTCCCAAAGTCAAATGAAGATAACTTAGAAAGTAACGAACAGTTCCCGTCCTTGTAGAAAAGCCAACGCGAAAAAAAATTTGGGCCAAATTTTTTTTTGTGGTAACTTGGAATTTTCCTATCTAGTCCAAATTTAGATGTCAAAGACAGTGAGATCTAAGAAATATGATAATAAATTGGAGATCTAATTATGATTTTTATCATATAAGTAGATAGCTAAGACGTTAAGGAATCCGTATGACTTTTTTTTTTGGAAACGACTCTTGTGGTGGGTCAGAGACTGAGCAATACCCCAGGCCTTACCATTTTAAAAAATAAAATATACAAAAAGGGGGGCAAACACCTTACCTTCATACCTATGGCGGGTCAAATGTACAAACCTACTAAGGTTAGTCCATTTACCCTTACAAAGTGGATATATTCTAAAAAAACAAACCAAAAACTCTAGAATACAATAAATGAAGGAGACTCTCCCCTTACAAAAGGAAGATATGAAAAAAAACCTTATTCTAACCTTCTATACCTATACTAGAGATAGACAATTAGAATAAGTTTAAAGATACAAGAAAATTAGATAAACTCATCAACCTTCTAACAGTATGCGAAATCAAGGTGACTTTTTAATCCTTTTAAGCTTCTTCCTCCTGAAGTTCTGTATTCCCAACTTTTCCATCATGTAGCTTCCTTTGATTAATCCAACTAGTTGATGATGAGTGTAGAAGTGTTGTATGATATCTTGTGTATGACTCCATTCAGATAACAAGTCCGCAGTACCATTCGCCTCACGATAGACATGTCCGCATTGGAACCATTCGAGTTTATTGCCAATTGCTTGTATTGCCTTGATATCATATCTGCCTCTCATGGACAAATGCTTGCATTATTGATCCATTTACATAATAACTCCGAATCCACCTCTAAAATAAGACGCTTGTATCCATGTTGTTCACACCAAGTGATCCCATGTAAAGCTGCTTTAATCTCGGCAGTGTTGTTAGAACCAAAGCCAAAAGGAATAGCATATGCATAAACAAGTTTACTTTGGTTATCTCTTAAAATTCCACCCCCTCCTATCTTATCCGTATTGTGCATAGCACTACCATCCGTGTTCAACTTATATATACCTAATGCAGGTTTTTCCCACTGTACCATAATAACCTTATACTGCTGTTGACAGTGATCAACCATGCTGCGCAGCCTGCCCCAGTTATAAGGCCATTTTACATAGGGAAAAGCTACACTTAACACCTGCATGATATCTTTAAAAATCGAATATTGAACTCTTTGTATGCTGGATTTTTTGCCCCCATATTTCACCGCACACCTGTTTCTCCACAAATTCCAACAAATAAGATTAGGTAAAACTTGAAACAAAATTTTTTGTACCTCATTATGATAATGTAAACTTCTCCAATGCAATAACAAACTTCTCAAGCTGGTATTGGACTGTTCTGTTCCCACTAATGTTGTATGCTTATGCCAGATATATTTGGAAAAATTTCCTTTCACCAATATATGATCTATTTCATCCTTCCAAGGTCTGTGACAGCAATAACAGTCTGTAGCTTCCTTTCCAAACGTATGTAGTTTTTCATTAGTTGGTAGTTTACCCTGAAAGCTTTCCAAATAAAGAAAGACACTTTGGAAGGTAAGTTCTTGTGCTAAATAAATTTGTTGATAGGATCTTTGGTATGTTTAATTCCTGATAATCTCCCAGGCAGTAGCTACCGAGAAATGCCCATCTTCAGCTGGGATCCAATTTGCTGAATCTGGCAGACCTTCTTTATGTTAAATAAGGATATTAAGAATCAAAGGAACTAGTAATGGAGGAGCATGTTGTCGAACTTCCCTCTCCTTCCACTTATCACCTTCTAAAAAAATATGATACTTGAATATTATTCAAGCTCGAAATATTATCACAGTACTTAGCTAGAGGTCCATTCCCAAGCCAATTATCCCACCAAAAACTGCATTTTCCCGAGTGAATAACCCAACTAATATGTCATTCAACATCTTGTCTATTTCTAGTAAGATATCTCCAAACCAACGACTGCCCCGTATCAGATTTCTTAACCACCGGGTTGGATCTTTGACAATATTTGGATTTCAAGAAGAGCCCCCACAGAGATTGTTTAGCTCTAAATTCCCACCATTGTTTGTATTGAAAAGATTTACAAATATCTTCCAATAACCTCACCCATATACCTCCCTCATCAGTAGGATACCCAAGAGTTTCCCATGACGCCCAATGATATTTTTTTTCCTTGTCACTCCCCCAAAAGAAATCAGCCATGACCTGTTTAATGTATTTTAATGTAGTCTTCGGAGGAGAAATTGCAGCCATATCATGAATAGGAATAGATTGTAACACATCTTTCACAAGTGTTATTTTACCCCAAAACTTAATATACGAGATTGCCAACTTGTGATTCTCTTGATCACTTTCTCCACTAATTCCGAATAATAGATGATCTTTTGACGTCCAATATATAAAGGGCATCCTAAGTACATAATAGGGCTATCTTTTTTGCAAAAACCAGTTTCCTCCATAATAAGAGCAATAATATCCTCATCAGTATGTGTAGTGAGTAGTGACCATGAAGAAACTTTTATGTTTGTTAAATAACTGACCAGAAACCTTTCATAGGCTATTATAGTCTTCATGATAAGTTGTAAAGAACTTCTGCTAGTAGAAGTAAATATAATAATGTCATCCTAAAGCTTAAATGGTTAATTTGTGGCCCTCTAAGCTCCATGTGAAACCCCTTATACAACTAATAATGATGTAGAAGATTAAGTTGTCGAGATAAGACCTCAACACCTAACATAAATAGGGCTGGAGACAAGGGTTTACCTTGCTTAAGACCTCTAGTGGAATGAAAAAAATCATGTCTTTTACCATTGATGACTATAGAATACCAATTATTACTCATTATTCTCCATACCTATCAATGAATATTTCCCAAAGCCCATCCTCGTTAACACTAAACACGTATAAGACCAAGAGACTCTATCATACGCTTTGACCATATCGAGTTTAATGACCACATTATCACCTTCATTTGGATGCTTTATACCATGAATGATCTCTTGAGCCAACATAATATTCTCAGATATATTCCTTCCCCTTACAAATCCACTGGTTTTCTGAAATAAGACAAGGAAGAATTGGGTCTAATCTAGTGCTCATGATTGTGGAAATGATTTTGTTGGAAAAGTTACTAAGACTAATGGGTCTGAACTCCTTAAGTTTATTAGGATGCTCCACTTTGGGAAGAAGTATTAAACATGCATGAGTCATATGTTTAGGCATATCTTGACCATTAAAGAAGGATTGAACAGCAGCAAATAAATCCTCCTTAATAATGTCAAAACAAATCTGATAAAATTTACCACCAATACCATCCGGACCAGGAGCTGAATTTGGATTCATTGCTAATACCACTTTGTGTATTCTTCCATATTAGGAATACTTTCCAAAACAGAATTTTGTTCTGGAGTAACCATATTAGGAATGCAATGCAATATATCTTCACTAATTCTATCATTCTTGCCAGTGAAAATATCTTGAAAGTATTGACAAGCTTCTTTGGCAATATCATCATCACCCTGTATCCAATCTCCATTATCCGTAAGCATTTTATGCATAAACATTCTCCTCCTTTTACCTCTAATAACAACATGAAAATATTGGGAATTTGCATCACCCTCTTTTAAGTAGTGAAGCTGAGTTTTTTGTTGTAATACTGAATATTCAAGTTTTAAATACCTTATATATTGGGCATTAATCCAATGCATTTCTCCCTATTATCATCAGTATTATCATTAATCAACATCTCTTTAGCCTCTTTAACCAAATGTTTATAATCCTTAGCTTTTACAAAAATATCCCCATATTCCTTCCTCGACCAAATACTTAAAGTAGTAGATAATCTCTTCATCTTTGTATGCAAAACTCACATAGGATTACTTGACACCTTCCTTTTCCAACACTTTCCAACAGTAGCTAAAAAGGAAGCATTTTCATTTCAACAGTTAAGGAACTTGAAATACTTTGTAACCTTCTCCCGTCTAACACTCATTTCCATCAGTAAGGGACAGTGATCAGATCCTACTGATGGAAGATGAGTAATATTAGACTGAGGCATCCTTTCTAACCATTGATCATTCACCAAAGCTCTATCTAATCGTTTCCAATATCTAGCACCTTCGTCCCTGTGATTACACCAACTATAGGGTTGCCCACTATATCTAATATCAGTCAAACCACAAGCTTCAATGACACTAATAAACTCAAAACTTTTATTCATATTGTATGCCCTACCACCTAATTTTTCTTGCATAGATTATATGACATCAAAATCGCCCATGATACACCAAAGAAGATCAGTTTCGGAATACTGTAACATGGTATCCCATAATGGTCTCCTCAATTGATCCTTAAATTTAGCATACCAAAGTTATGAGATATTTTTCAGTACACTCTACATGTTTTATCTCACAAGTAATATGCTACTCATTAACCTCCAACACATTACAGTCAACATCACATGTCCAAAAGAGCCAAATTTTATTATTAGGATTGCTATGGCCTTTATCCATATGTAGTGGAATTCTGTAGGCAGTAATCTGTGACTGATCTGCAAACAGTTCTAAGATAACAATTACTGACTGATTATGAATTTTATTAAGAGTTTGCAACCTTTCAAGAGTACCGTGAGTGTTTATACTCCTAACATTCCAACAAATAGATTTAATCATCATATACCTCTACTCCTAGCTCTACTGTTAGGTCTGCGAGTATTAACATCTTTAGATTTCCTTGATTCCTTTCTTCCCTTGGAGACAGACCCTGCTTTCCAGTAACATCCCTAATCTCATCAGGTTATTACTATGAAACAAAGGATCCTTTTAGTGTTGCTGAGCCATACACCTTCTGTCTCCTCACACTCCTCTAACGATTGAGTATCCTCATCATACTCCATTCATCAAAGTGACTAGTAGTTGATTTTTGGCCTAGTTCTTTTTGTTGTCTTTTTTTAATGGCTTCTCTTTCTTTTTACTCAACCTAGCTTGAGATTTATTATAACTAGGTTTATCCGGTGGTTCCCTTTCTTCACTGTTAGATGGTGGACCAATGTCATATTCATTCTGAATCAATTTACCTTTGACTTTAGAAACCCCAACCTGTTTAGAACTAGATATCTCCTGACATTTTCCAACCTCACTTCCAACAGCTACACCAACAGTACCAATATTACATTTATCAAAGGGTGTAGGGAGTGGGGGCATTGATTCAATACCTGGCTGAACAATAGAAGGTTGTTAAATTCTGTATCTCTAGCAGGTTCTAGTTCCTGTCTATTTATCTGAACTTCAACCCTTTGTTTTCGTGTGATGTCTTCCCTGTTAATATGTCTGCCTTCATTACCTACCTGCCTTCCCTGCTGTTGCATTGGAACTCTTGATGTATGCTGAGATATGTGATCTTGTAGATTGCCAGTACGCCTTCCCAGTTCCTCTACAGTAGATGACACTTCCTGCACATCCAAATCAATATAGGTATTTTTGGTTAGAATTGAAGCTATACATGTTAATGCAGTATGCTGATGAGTTGGTCTGTCTGCCTGATAATGTTGTTGTGGTTGATTATTGATTCTCCTCCTTTGAATCTGCCATTGATCTTCCTGCTGTATATTATCTTGTGGTTGATTTCTCTGATTGTTATATTTATTAATAGCCTCATCCCTTCTGTCTGCTTCCTTTTGTTCATGTACCTGCAAATATTTGACAACACTGTATTTTTTTTGTTTTAATTTTCTCCAATTCTTTACTTCTTTTATTATCTTCATCCCTTTGTTTAATGGTACAGTCTATCTCCTTATGTCCTTGATGTTTACAATAAAAACAATAGTCCGGAATATTATCATATTCAATTTTTTGCCGTCTAACATCAGTGATATCCTCCCCAATATAACCCATCCAAATGTGCGAAGGCCTATTTTGCGTGAGATCTATTTGAACCTTAACTCTAGCTTGACTTCCCCTCGTTTTGTTAATGGAAGAAAAACATAATAAAGAACTCTACCAATAGGAGAAAGTAAACCCGTAATGAATTCTTTGTTTTAGCAATGTCAAGGTAATTCTGGAAGTGAAATCCAAATGGGTACTAAAGGTGTTTCATCAGGCGGTTTAAATGAATGAGTCCAAGCTTGAATCCTCATCACCTGCCCAGCTATGGTCATACGTTGCTTAGTCCAAACCATATTGTAATGTAGTCCAGTCAATATAGACATGTCTAGAATTGAAGTGTGCAATTTTAACACACACACACACAGACCCCCCC
>NC_028641.1:38943421-38951686 GCF_001406875.1 Solanum pennellii
GATAATTGAGTTTGTAAAATAAAAATTCTTTCTTATAAATTCCAGTCTAGGCATGGTATTAACAAATTTCCCAATACGTGTGTATTTAAAAGCTGAGGCTAAGTCTTTGGTCACTTCATCTTTAACATATAGAACAACAGGAAGGCCCCGTTTCGTTGTGATTTCGAAAGCTGTCAACTTAATACTAGTTCCACACTTAGATTGATTATATCTTAACCTATCAGCATACGTTTTGGACAACCGTATAGGGAGAAGGTTCAGGGATTTGATTCTTCTTAGGAAAATTATTAGGATTTCCATTAGGTTGATCAAATTTTTCAGTAGGAACTTTAGGAATACTTCAATCAGAATTGCTAGAAATCTGAGGAAAATTAGATTGATCAGCTACGTTAGTTTGCTCCTGATTTCTAGCATTATGACCAGTATTTTGAATATTCCTATCAGATTCATGCAATCCTTGATCAATATTTTATGTGAATGTAGTGAGAGTGAGTTTATCTTGGACGTTTCCTTATCTTTTATTGTGAAACTGATCCTTGGACGACTCCACTGTATTTCTATGCACTAATGAATGTATTGGATCCTTTTGGTTTTGAGTTATAGCATCCCTACCAAGGTTGTATTCATGTTCTTCATCCCTCATTGAAACAAAACCAGCTGAAATCGATGTGCTTGAATTTCCAACATCACCCCTATTTGGTGTATCAACTCGCTGCTGCATACGATTTGCCTGTTCAAGCTTTTTCAAAGGATCTTCAATGAAATCGCCAAAAGCTCCTTCGACGATTCCACCACCAGAACCCTTTGTTTTCCAGTATGTTGCAACTCAAGAACAGGGTAAGAAACCCCAATACCACCTGCGCTACCTCTATTTTGATCGCGACTTTGGGATTGTTGTATCGCCTCCCTTGACTGACTACTCGAAGCTGACTTCTGAGGCGCATCATCTCCATTGTTTCCCCAGATGCGCGATTTTCTTTAGAATAATTTCCCCTCTATTTATCCTGCTCCCTCTCCACCATAGCAGTGTGGATCGCCTCTTTCCTCAACTGCGAGGAAGTGTATGATGATTGTGAGAGCGATTCCTTTTGCTGTGGTTGGATATTCTCCGTGGGCACTATTGTATCTAGATCTGGTGGCTGAAAATGTTCATCTGCACGAACATCATCCATTACAACAACGCAAAAACTAGAAAAATTAATCAAGAACGCAGATTCTTGAACAACTCCTTGAGAGAATTCTTAGTTTGTGTTTGGAAATTGGGTTTTGCCCGTATGACTTTATGAAATTGAATTCGTATGGGTAGAACTCCCGAAGTTGATTTTAGCGTGAACAAGTATTTTTTGAGTGTAATGAAATGAAGGTGTGTTTTGAAATCAGCGAGGTTGCGAAGGTAGGGGAAATGGTAAAGCACCTAGAGGTAGAGTGTCTCAACGCAGGGAAATCGCATGTCATGATGACATGCCTTAGTGTTATGTCTTTTCAGGCAATATCGTGGCGGAGGAGTCTGACTCAGTGATCACATTTACGTTTCTTGTCACTGACCGATTGGATAATGTGTTTTTTGATCCTGGTTATGCTTATTCTTAAGTGTTTGTGCGATTTGCCTCAGAATTTGTTATGATTTGTGATATAATTGATAATCCCATACATGTTTCTACCCTAGTTTGAGAGTTTGACATAGTCACCCATGTCATCGTGCGTGTCCTATTTGTTTATGGGTTTTTAAACTTGGTCTGGTGATTTTAAATATGACTGACTTTGATATAATCTCAGACATGACTCGGTTGTCCCCCTATTATGCTTTGCTTATTTGTAACACTAAGTCTGTGACTCTAGAGATTCTAGAAAGGAAAAAGTTAGAATGGGAAGGGCTGAGCAAGCCTAAGCTAGGTAAGCTCATATCCTCCATTCCGGCAAGGAAAATGGTAGGGTTGGCTTGTTTAGAATCATAATTGGGATGTTGAGGTAAAATCTTCCTCTATTGAGTCCATTTCTATGGTGTCGGAATTCTAAAAACTATTTTCTATACCGATTAGCCTAGCATGCCTCGACATAGATATTTAAATTTCTACGTTGATTTAGAACCCGGTACCCGCCACATTTCTACCCCTCTATATCACATGACTTTGGCAGAATTGAGAGAGCTTAAGGCTCAAATCCAAGAAGTTTCTGACAAATGTTTATCCTTCAGAATGCTTCCTCATGGGGTGATCTCGTATTGTTTGATAAGAATAAGAATGGTAGTATGAGAATGTGTATAGATCACCAATAATTGAATAGGGTCACAATTCAAAACAAGTGTCCATTGACTTGAATAGATGATCTTTTTATCCAATTGCAAGGTGCATCCATTTTCTCTAAGATTATTCTAAGGTCTGGTTACCATCACATTAAAGATTAGGCCTGAGGATGTGCTCTAGACGATGTTTAGAACTTGCTATGGGCAGTACAAATTTTTAGTAATGTCATTTGGATTGACTATGGGCCTGCAACTTTTATGAGTTTGATGAATAGTGGGTTCAAACAATTTCTTGATTCGTTTGTTAGTCTTTATTGATGACATTTTTTTTTATTCGAAAAGTGAGGAGGAGCATACCAACCATCTTCGTATTGTTATGGGTGTTCTTGGGAAACAAAAGTTGTATTCAGAGTTTTCTAAGTGTGAATTTGGTTGACTTCGGTTGCCTTTTTGGGGCATGTAGTTTCAAAAGAAGGGGTAATGGTAGATCCCCATAAAGATTGAAGCGGTTACGAATAGAGTTTGACCTAGCTCTTTGACTTAAGTTAGGAGTTTTGTGGATCTCGCTATTTACTATCGTCAATTGGTGAAGAACTTTGTTTCTATTTCCACACATCTGAAAAAGTTGACCAAGAAAGAGGTACCGTTTGAGTGGACTAAGAAATGTGATGAGAGCTTTCAAAAGCTCAAGACTCTTTTGATCGCAATGCCTATTGTAGTACTCCTGATGGAAGGTAAGGATTTTATTGTTTATTGTGAGTGCTTCCCATTCGGGGTTTACCTGATGTATAAATGCAAGATTAGAATGTTTTGTCTTATGCATCGTGCTAGTTGAAGGTACATCATAGGAATTACACAACACAAGATTTAAAGTTGGCATCGATAGCGTTTTCTCATAAGTGGCGATATTAGCTCTATGTTGTCAAGTGTGAGGTATTTACTAATCACCTTAGCTTTTAGTATATGTTTACTCAAAAGGATGTGAATTTAAGACAACAAAGTTGGATGAAGTTACTCAAGGATTATGATGTGACCATATAGTATCATCCGAGCAAGGTTAATGTGGTGGCAAACGCATTAAGTCAAAAGTCAGTGTGTATGGGTAGTCTAGCTTGCTTGAGTCTATCCAAACAACCTTTGACTAAAAAAATTCAGATATTGAAGTCTAAGTTTATGTAGTTGGGCATCTCAGAGAAAAGTAGGATGTTAGCTAGCATTGAAAGAAGTGTCACGTTCATCGAGGAGAATAAGGCCAAACAGTTTGAGGATGACAGTTTGAATGAGCTTAGAAAGAAGACAATGTCTCGTAAGGCACAAGAGACTACTATTGATGCGGAGGCATGCTCCATTTTAAAGTGAGGATTTTTGTTCCTATGAGTAGATGACTTGATTTAGAGATTGCTGAGAGAACCCCATGGTTCGCGGTATTTTATTCATCCAGGTGTGATTAAGATGGACAAAGATTTGAAGGAAATTTATTGGTGGCCTGGAACAAAGAAGTATATAGAGGAGTTTGTGTCTAAGTGTCAAAATAACCAACAAGTGAAGTACGAACATCAAAGGCCAGCATGTTTGCTTCAAAGAATGCCAATTTCGAAATAGAAGTAGGAAAGGATAGCAATGGACTTCATGGTTGGTCTTCCCAAGACTTTGGGAAAGTTAGATTCTATTTAGGTAATGGTTGATTGATTGACTAAGTCAACCTATCTTATTCCCGCCAGAATAGATTATAATGCTCAACAATTTGCTAAGGTTTATGTGAAAGAGATAGTGAGGTTGCACGGGTTCCCCTTCCTATCATCTCAGACTATGGTACGTAGTTTACCACCAAGTTTCGGAGGAAGTTACATGATGAATTGGGCACACAACTCAATGTTAGTGCAACTTTCAATCCACACACGAACGAACAATCAGAGAGGACTATTTAACGTGTTACAAGATATATTAAGGGCACATGTGATTAACTTTGGAGGGCATTGGGATAAGTTCCTATCATTGTGTAAGTTCTCCTATGATAATAGTTATCACTCCCACCATAGATATGACATATTTTAAGGCACTCTATGAGAGAGAATGTATTTCATCCATTGGATGATTCGAGGCTAGAGATGTACAACATTTGGGGGTTGACTTATTAAAGGATGCTGAATATAAAGTGAGAAATATTAAAGCTAAGCTTCTAGCAGCCCAGAGTAAACTGAAAAAGTATGCAGATCATAAGGTAAGAGACATGTAATTCCGAGTTTGTGAGAAAGTACTTCTTAAGGTATCACCCATGAAAAAGGTAGTGAGATTCGGCAAAGGGCAAGCTTAGTCCTAGATACATTGGTCAATTTATGATTCTTGACTGTATAGGGCTAGTGGTGTATAGGTTGGCTTTAGAACCTAACTTATCTGGTGTCCATTCGATATTTCACATCTTCTTGTGGAAGAGATACTATGGTGACGGGGATTACATCATTAAGTGGGACTCAGTTAGAAAAAGACTTACAATATGAGGAAGAACCGATTGCATTTCTTTATCATAGTGTACACAAGTTGAGGAACAAAGAGATTAAGTATGTGAAGGTACAATGGAAGCATCGTTCAGCTGAGCAAGCTACTTGGGAATCCGAGAAGGACATGCAAGACAAATATCCCTAGTTGTTCGTTGATTAAGGTACTACTTAAGTCTTTATTTAGCTTATTTTTCCTTAAGTTTGTTAGTCGGGGAAGAGCGATGGGTAAATTGGTATCTATTGTAAAGTACGGTTCCCGTCGTTATAGAAAAGCCAACGGGAAAAATTTTAGGCCAGAAAGTTTTTTCTAAGTAACTTGAAATTTTCAAACCTCGTCCTGATTTGGACGAAATCAGTGCCAGTGAGGTCTAAGAAAATATGGTAACCAATGGGAGATCTAATTTGATTTTGATCACATGATTAGATAACTAATACGTTAAGGAACATGTACAACTTACATAATTGAATACGAGCAAGTAGAACTACCATAACTGATCTTAAAGTGAAAAAGTCTTTTATGAGTATTCATTGGATGAAGGTGTATTATGAAATTGGGGTTTGAAATTCTTAAATTTGCTCTTGTTCTCGTACAAGCCTCTATAGTGGGCTTTTCTCGCCAGAGCGGGGCCGATGTAGCACGGTGAGAACTATTGTTGCAGGACAAACACAATTTAAGTCGGAAATAAATCCAAAAATGTTTTATTCTGCACTTTTTGACCTTGAGACCTTAGGAACGACCCCTGTTGTTTCTTGACAGTTTCCTCCATTCCTGAGGCTAAAGGTATGATTTTTACTCCCTGAATCCGTATTTCGAATCGTAGAACTTAGTTTCATTGGTAATTATCATTGAGAGAGGGTTTTGATATAGGATTTATCGTGGAAAAATCACTAATCTGGGTATTGGGATCATGAGTTTGTTCTAGGGTTGATACTGTTGATTTTAATCGAGGTAATTAGGCATCATTTATTGATCCTCATCTTATATTGAATGTTTGTAGACCAAGAACAAGCGAAATGAATCTGGAAAGGAAAGAATCAAGATTCTTAGGGGATTCAAGCTTTGTTGGAGGTAGGTGATGGTTGTGATTTCATGATTGTGTGATATGTATTTGTAATTACTTCATTATAATGCATATATGTATGTGAATATTGCATTACTGATCACACTATTCGTAAGTGAGGATGACTAAATTATTATATGTCATGAATAATGACTTGATTGTATCATAATGTATATGTACATTGTGATTGTAATTTTTGGATTATTGAATAGATCATGTGTTACGTTCGAACACACTAACTTGGATCAGGTGCAACATTTCGGCGCATATACGGGATCGGGTGTCACATCCGGCACACTAACTTGGATCGGATACCACGTACTGTACATTTACAGTTTGGGTATGAATTCCGTGACAGGACAATTACTTGGCATATCTGTATATCTTTGAGATTGTGAAATAGTAAGTTGTTCTTAAGTTATAATTGATATTGTATATGTTCGGTGTATGCATGTTTATTATTGTTGTAATGACTTATATATGTTTCACCTATTGGGATAGTAGTGTGATATTACCAGTACATTGTGGTTGTGTACTGATACTTCTCTTGCTCTTTCTTTGTTGAGTACAAGGCCTCTTCAGGTGACTACTGCAAACCTCATTTAGAAGACCAGTAATCAACTCAAAAAGGGTGATCCAGTTCTTCCTGGCTACCACGAGTTCTCTATTTCTTTTATGTCCACATATTCAGATGTAGACTAGTACTTTGGATTTTCTTATGTTTAATTGTGTTGTACCAATTTCCTTAGACATATGATCCTTGTTGGAGTTTTTTTACATTGACTTTTATGGTCTAGGCATTATTTCCGCATTTGATTGTTAGACTTTATTAGAGTTTATGGTAACTCCCTATTTTTTCTTTAGCATGTAAACTAACTTTCATATTTTTAAATGTCTTAATTTTGATTAAGTTGTGTAGTTTTTGGTTAGCTAATTAGTACTAATGGTTCTCCCACCGAAGGGTTAGTGTGTCTGTCAATTATGACTGTCTGGGTCAAACAAGGATATTCTTGTCCCTTTAAATATTAACCTTAAAGATTAGATTCACGCAAAATAAAATAAAATAAAAATTCATTGTGTGAAAATGAGGATACAATTCTTATTCTTCATTTTTGTTTGATGAATTCTTTATTTTATTTTATATTTTATATTTTATATTTTATTATTTTATGTTTCAATTTGTGAAATAAGTTCTTCATTCATTTTAGTTGATTTTTTAAAAATTATATTCAAATAATCAAGTAAAATATAATTATGTCATATTGAATCTTTCTTTACTTTTTAATTTATAACATATACTAACAATAATAAAAACAAATTATTTGATGTAAGTACTTGTGGTAAATGGGACAATGTGCAAATTTTGTTGACAATTTTGGTTCAATGAATTCAAGGTTAGTCTCTAATTACCAAGGATATGAAAGAAGAGGTTATGAGTTTATAGTATACCAAATTATGGGAGTGACCAAGAATATCTTTGAGTTCGGCATGAGGTACATGTCGGTATCAATGGTAGTTGAAAAATGATATGTGAAAGTTCGCATGAAGTTGACATTGGTTGTGATTCAATTATCTACCTCGATGGAAAAGTATCTCTACATTTTGGAATTAGTGCTATTAGTCTTGAGCGTTACCCATTTCTGTCAATAAAATGCTTAAATTAATATAAAGGGAGCCATATTTTGGTAATTTTAGAATATATAATGAATTTTCTAGGAAGACTTTGATACTAGTAACGATTTGAGAGCAAGGTAAATGGCCAAAATTGTTATGATGTTTCGTTAGTATTAGGAGT
Organism: Solanum pennellii; assembly: GCF_001406875.1. NCBI lineage: Eukaryota > Viridiplantae > Streptophyta > Magnoliopsida > Solanales > Solanaceae > Solanum > Solanum pennellii. The sequence continues at coordinate 38,951,018 of NC_028641.1, forward strand.
ATTGACTTCAATAAAATACTATGAGGAGTAGTTGGGGTTTGATAAATTAAGCATTTGTAAAATTCTAATGGGGATCAGACTGGTTAATTGTGGATGACTAAAAATCAAGAGATGGAGTTAGACCAATGAAACTTTATTTATTTGGGCACTATAGAAGGAACACCTTGTGTTAATAGACCTTACTTTCGTACATTCTTATATGGACACTTTTTTCGTTTAGACATTATTGGAGGATGATTCACTGCTTATGTGACGCGTGTTTCCACATCTTTGGGTTAATTCTTAATGGTGGATCGGTGCTATTGTCCTCCCGATAGGATGACATCATTGGACAAAGTTGGTCATTCAATTATGATAGATTTGGTATTTTTTTGGGATAGTTGAAGTATGCTTGTGATTCTACACGCACAAATTTACTTATGAGAATCTATAGGAGAGCTATCATGAATTTTTGTTGTTGTCCGACATGCTTAGTATTTATTTCATCATCAAGTTCACTTTTTGATCAAGTGTGATTGAGTGTGGGGATCACTAGATATAGTTGTACCGTTCTTATATATTGTCTACATTCACGAATACTGATCTAGCATTTTTATAGTACTGTTAGAGGTTTTGTATGCTTGAGTGTGCCATTGACTAGATGGTTATTCAGTAACTTTTTTTGCGGGG